>NC_057796.1:406143694-406270617 GCF_018294505.1 Triticum aestivum | reverse complement strand
ACATGTATGAACATTATTAATGGTCCTGCTTTCACTGACGGTTAACTGCACCTGACAGGTTCCAGTAGCTCCGCTGCAGATACCAAATGAATTTTCACCTGTTTTCAACCATTCATGGATGAATGGCTCGGATGAATCCACCAACAATAACCCCCCGGAGATTGAAATTCCAACTTTGATTACATGGAGTCAAGGAGGAAACGAGGTGTTTGTGGAAGGATCATGGGATAACTGGACATCAAGGTTTACCCTTTACCTGATCTGTTATTCGAATGTTTTATCCAATTCTGAAAACGACATGCTAAAATACCAAATATCCATACGAGTACTTTCAGGAAGGTGTTAGAGAGGTCAGGGAAAGATCACGCTGTGTTGTTAGTTCTGCCATCTGGAATATATCATTACAGGATGATTGTTGATGGGGTGCCGAGATATGTGTCCGAACTACCTCATGTGACTGATGAAAGAGGGCAGGTGGCCAACCTCCTTGATGTCCATGTGAGTAAGGATTATATCTGTCTGTCTATTTCAGCATTTTGCTCCGGCCTTCTCTAAATTGATATTCCAGAATGTAGGCTCTTGATTTTATCTGAAAGCATCTCTTCTCTGTTTTGATTAGGAGTATATCCCAGATAGTCTTGACAGCGTGGCGGAGTTTGACGCGCCCCCGTCGCCTGAACACAGCTACAACATGGAGTTCCCAACCGACGAGGAGCTTACCAAGCAGGATCCGCCCGCTCTTCCACCTCAGCTTCTCATGACTGCCCTTGGCGGTACCGATCACTCGGACGAGCTCGCTCCGAAGGCGAAGCCGCAGCATGTCGTCCTCAACCATCTGTTCATCGAGAAAGGGTGGGGGGCGCAGTCTCTGCTCGCCCTCGGACTCACTCACCGGTTCCAGTCTAAGTACGTGAACTTCGTGCTGTACAAACCGCTGGTGAGGAGGTGACCGATGCCGCTGGTGGAAGATGGAACAAGTAACGGTGGCTGATTAGGACTGATGGGAGTGAATAAGAGAGCGTAGTTTGACAATGTACATAAGGGGGGTTCCGGAACCATCTGTTTCTCTTTTCTTCTTTCTGTGTTTCTTGAGTGAACTGTTCTTGTGGCGTGGGGTTTGAACCGTCTGAACTCCGGCGAAATGAAGCAAGAGGGAGTGTTGTGAAAATGTATGGTCTTGTTTTGTGATCTGTCATGTCAGATATTAATCCAGTCGTCATGTTTGTGCTGGATATGTTGTCTGCATTTTGTTTCTTGTCTTAAAACTTTTGAGTGAACTGGTAGGTGTGAGCAGTTCTGTAGGATGGACAAAGTTGAGAGGCCAATGTGTTCTTGGGAGGCGTAGGTAACTAAGACACTGGAAGAAAAGAATTCCATCCGAACGCAAGTGATGTGGATGTTGGTACAAAAAGAGACCGCCAGGGTAGACTGATAGCGTCTCGCGATCACAAAGCTTAGCCGCATTTGTCAAAAGGCTCAACAGCGACAGGGACGGTTGGAGCTTTAATCCCGTTGAAGATCTTCTGTAACCTAGACAAAGAGGTAAACCTACCCAGCATTCTTCTACTTGTGACCATGGGAATGGGAATGATTCTTTTTCTTTTCTGAATGAACTAGGACAGGGAGAATTTGAAGTTCGAAAAAAAGTATTTCCTTTTTTTGAGCCGAAATAAAGACATTTCTTAGAGAGAGACAAAATGGGAAAAGGTGAGAACCGATGATACTTTGCTGCTCTAACAAGAAACAGACTGCTTTTTTTTTTTTTTGAGAATCACAAGAAACAGACTGCTTTTTCTTTTTTGAGAATCACAAGAAACAGACTGCTTTGGACGATTCTCCCAGCAATGGAAAGGGAAATGTTTTAAATCACCCGGCTGATCTTTCGCGTCGCATAAACCGCCTCCTCCGTTGGCCACGCTTCCCATGGGACCACCCACGTACCTATCCTCTCCACCACTCCAATCTTATCTTGTCGCCCTTTCTTCTTCTCAGCAGACCGAAGGCTCATTTTTCCTTCTCTTTTCTCTCATATCACAGCACCGCCGCACGGTTGCTGCCATGCACAAGGCCGCACCGCCAAGCACCACCGCTGCTGACGCGATGCGGCTGGCGGCCATGTTGAGACACAGCACATCGACGTTGTGATGAAACACTCTCGACGCAGCATCCGTCGATGTTTGCCGACGGCGGGCGGAGCTGCTGCTGCTATAAGGGGCGTCGCTGCGCCGTGATGGTTGTCGTTCGACGACAAGCCGTTGCTGCGAGGCGGGCGATGGTGCGCATGGTGTGGGCGGCGACGCGAGATCCCGCAGGGCTGCGTGGTAGCAGCCACCGGAGCTGTAGACGACGACGGTGTCGCGAGGCGGTCGCCACTCGGCGCACATGCTGCATCGGGGAGGCTGAGGAGAGGAGTTGCGCAACATCGGGCCGCCGGCGCTCTGCTGTGCTTCAAGCAAGTGGCGGGATGCTGCAGTTGGGGGCCGCCGGATTTTCTATGAAGCATCGCTGGGGACCGCCGGTGCTGTAGTTCAACATCGCCAGGAGCGCCGTAGTTGCAATGAAGCATCATCCGGCCGCCGGTGTTGTGATGCAACATCGCCGGAGAGCGCCGGAGTTGCAATGAAACATCGTCCGGCCGACGGTGTTGTGATGCAACATCGCCGGGGAGCGCCGGAGTTGCAATGAAGCATCGCCGATAGCCGCCGGAGTTGCAATGACGCGCTGCGGGGCCCGTTGAAGCTCACTTGGGTTGCAATGAAGCGTTGTCGGCAATCACAGCGCCGCCGGGCGCCGACGGTGCTGCCGTGGAGCTGCTGCCATGGATGATGCAAGCGGCCGCCGGCAACCCCGCTCGCCGGAGTTGTGACGACGTCTGTTATGGAGCGGTTTTTTGTCTACGCTGCAAAAGATGCTGCGGGTGAAGACAAGCATGATGCGATGTGTGGGTTCAAACTGACGAGCTTGATTAAGCATATCGAACGGCAGATAAGGCGGATGATAACTGCAAGTTATCATCCGGTCTATGGGTAGCAGCCGCCCAATGGAAAACATTCCGTTCCAACTTCCATTGCCCCCACTATTTTAGAGGCCAGATTTTTTTTTCTTTATGGTATTTAGAGGCCAGTTAATCCTCCCTCTTATCTCAGCTCTCTGCGACGGTTTCGAAATAAGCCCACGGGCCTTTTCGTCGCGGGACGCGAAAAATGCCCATAAGCATGCTTGCTGGGCTCGGACGGACATAACGAAATGCAAGAACAAGGCCCTCGCCAGCAAACGCATCGCTAACACCTGGAAGAAGAAAAAAACGCATCGCTTTCGGCTCGAAACACCGCATTGATTGCCACGTCACGAAGAAAAAGATAACGACGACGACGTGTTTTGACGTCAGTCTTGACCTGAACTTCTTGGCCGGCTCCTGTGCGCCATGGACTGATGTCTGATCTGACGGTGACGGAGCAGTGACCTGGTCCGGCTTGCTACTTGCTAGCTCCATCGCCTTGACTCGTCTCCCTCCTCGCAAGGTTTGAGATAAATACCAGTCACATCGTCCCATTTAGTACGGCGACTTTGTTGTGACTTTTTTTTTTTGCGGGATGACTTTGTTGTGACTTTGAAGAGGAAAAACAACGGACCGCAATGAGTTGATTTATGTCAGTCTCCCCGCAAGAGAAAAAGAAGAAAGGGGACAGGAGAATTGTGAAGAATGAAAAAAGAGAGCAAATTCTAGACAGCAGGAAACTCGCATCTAACGAGTCACAAAATTTCAAACTGATACTCCTTGAATAGACAAAATACTACCAAAAAAGTGCATCGCAAGCCCTAGTGCATCAGATACTTTCCCTATATCAATGAAACATGTAATCTTGCTAGTTGTTCGGTTAAGGAACTCCATTACGTGCAACTAGACCCTGGCATGGATAGCCCGGCCCGGACAGCCTGGCCCGAAAGCTGACACCGGGCCGGGCTTGGGCTTAGCTTTTTCGCCCGAAGCCCGGCTCGAAAGCACGAAAAAGCCCGGACATGGCATAAATAACTACTTTATTAGAAATATAAGTATATTATATCATTTAAATATCCTAAAAATAATCATTTTAATTTTAAAAGTGCACTGTTCATGTGTTTCGGGCTCGGGAATGGGATTGGGAGTTTGAGGTTGGGCTTTGTAAAGCCTGACCCGGACTAGGCCCCGCCCGGAGGATGCCCAGGTTTACATGCAACATGGTATCCTTCTGTGTGCTTTTTCCCTTTGTAGCACACTCGCCCTTCTTTTTTCCTTGGCTCTCTACATCCTTTAGGATGCTCTATACACCATAACACTTTTTTTATCATTGTTGAGGTGCTAAATAATAGGGACAACCTTTCATGACCATCATGTATCAACTCTCACCATGGCGGCCGCTGCACTCAGCTCTCATTACTAAGTCTTTTTCTTCTTCTTGCGAATACTCATTGCTAAGTCTTTATTATACATCGATATACTCAAACAAAAGATACCTCAGAACTCAATGGAGCCTAAAGTATATAGAATCCTAATTCCACACAAGAATAAACATGGAAACCATCGTTGCGCAATCGAGTATGAATGGAACCATAGATTGCCAAGGATCCAAGGAAGGAAAAAAGGGAAAAGGAAGGGAAAAAGAAAAGGAAAGGGGAACCGGATACAAAACCGGCGGTTCCAGCAAACCTTCCCCCTCGTTAATCGCCACCGGTCTATAAAACCCAGCCCACGGACAGGGCACCATCGCCAACGCCAACCACCGCGCCCCGTTTATTATTCCCCTTCCCGCAGCCGCCCCCCGTGTCCCGCGCGCACCTTCTCGAAGCCTCCTCCCTCCCTCCCCCATGGCGGACCAGCTCACCGACGAGCAGATCGCCGAGTTCAAGGAGGCCTTCAGCCTCTTCGACAAGGATGGCGACGGTAACCCCCCCTCTCCCCTGTCTCTCTCTCGCGGCCGGCCGGATCGGGCTCGATCCGGCCGAATTGGGTTTTGTCTCGGAGCGCTCTAGATCCAGTCGGTGATGCCTGGGTTGCGTCGTCTCTTTAGGCCTTTGGTGTTGTTCCAGCGCCTGCGCGGGATGGATTGCTCGGGCCTGTTGTTTGTTCCGCGGCGGGCTGCAGGCGGATTGCTCTGTTAAGGTGGATTTCCGACTTGTAGGATTTCGGGGTGCTCCTGTGGGAGGAACAATTCGGGGGCAGCAGCTACTGGTTGCATTTAGGAGCTAGGGTTTAGAGCTGTAGAGTGTTTCGGAACTTCTAATGAGAGAGATTGAGAATCAGGTTGTTGTCATACACTGCTGTAAAGTGATCAGGTCAATTAGCTTCTGTTTTGTACTAGTGGACTAGATGGAGAATTGGAGGTGTTGATCTGGCTGTGATGTACTAGTAGATGATGTCAAGGATTTTAGTGAGACTTTTTGGTGACAGTACCAGCATGATCTAGCTTCTGATGATAGCCTAGAAGTGGGAGATCTAGTCTTAACTGTGTAGTCTAAGACCAGCACTTGATTTGTAGATTCCTCTTTTCTAGTGTCATAGTCGCTCATTTCTGCATCATTTAATAGTTATTTCCTTGCTTGGTACATTAAAGGACTATGTTTCAGCACGTCTTTAGATGCAAGTTGGTCTGGTCTGTGATCTGTGTCATATCTAATTGTGTACATGATGACTTATAGAATTGTAGGTTGACTTTTGATTTCATATGTTAAATGGACAGCAAGAAGTACCTTTTTTTTACTTGGTAGGATACAATCCAATTGATGCTAAACCTAAGCACTGCTTTCTTAAGGCTTCTGCCTGGCGGTCCATCATTTCTTCAGCTGTTCATAAATTGATTTCCAGAATTCAGTATGTTGAAATGAACGTCAGTGACACTTTAGGAAAGCGTCTTTAAAGCCATGTTTGTTTACGATTCCCAGCTGTTCCAACTTGCAGCTCCTTATAGTAACAATATATAGGCGCGTGTAAGTGCCCAACATGCTGATTGGAGGTATTATGACATATCATGTGTTCTTAGGACAATAGAACCAACTCAGTCCCACATTGGGTATTTTATATGCGGCGAACAGACCAATCTTAAATCCCAAGTAAACTTGCTCTTATTTTATTTCGTAGCGCTAGATAACGAATGCTTATCGATGTTGAATTTCCTGCAGGTTGCATCACCACCAAGGAGCTCGGAACCGTGATGCGGTCCCTTGGGCAGAACCCCACGGAGGCGGAGCTGCAGGACATGATCAACGAGGTTGACGCGGACGGCAACGGCACCATCGACTTCCCCGAGTTCCTGAACCTGATGGCGAGGAAGATGAAGGACACGGACTCGGAGGAGGAGCTCAAGGAGGCGTTCCGCGTGTTTGACAAGGACCAGAACGGCTTCATCTCGGCGGCGGAGCTGCGCCACGTGATGACCAACCTCGGGGAGAAGCTGACGGACGAGGAGGTGGACGAGATGATCCGGGAGGCGGACGTGGACGGCGACGGCCAGATCAACTACGAGGAGTTCGTCAAGGTCATGATGGCCAAGTGAGGTGGCGAGGACAGGGGTCCCTCCCACGAAATAAGCTTGAAATTTGCTCTCAAGTGGATTGGAATGGAATGCCAGACAGACTCGCAAAGTTGTATTTTGTGCTATGCGCCTGTTTTTTTAAGTACTGTTGCCTGTTGGGTAGTTGGTCGGGTTATCTTGTAGCGGTGTAGTCGTGGGGAGCAGCATCGGAATTACCTGGTTTCTTTTGGTTGTGGCACTTATCTTGCCTGTTAGGCTTCGTCTTATCATGGAATTTAGGGGCTTTGTGCAAATCTTGGTTTCGCCCTGCATTTTAAATGTCTGCTTGGTTTGTGTTAGCCGGAAGTACATTGTATGGATTTCATTTGGCATGCTTGGTTTCTGCGAACTTTGTACAACTTCGGTGGTAGTGATCTCTGAACTGCGCTGGAGCAAATTCGCCTTGGTACAGTTGTTGGACGACGAAACACAACTCAAGTCGACAGCGAATCCAACAGCTGCATTGTATTTGCAACTTGTACCACATCTTATGATTGATCGAAACCAAATGTGGTGGATGGCACGTCGCTATGCTATGATGATCAATTGTTGGGCACATGGTTGGCGCCAGCTCGTTGAACTATTATTCTTTTTCCCTTTTCAACCTGTCAGTTGTTTACATCAAAGCATAAGCCGTTGATTTTTTTATCATAATATAAATATCTTTACCATAAAGATGCTAAAATCGGCAGAGTTCAAAGCGATTTGCTTCGGAGAATAACGAGAGAGGGAAAGTTGTCATTGCTTATGATCTCTCTTAATTTTTGACCTGTCAAAAGAAAAGAAAAGCGACCTTCGCTAGGTTGCTTCATCGTGACGAACAGCCCGGACAGCAATTAGGCCAATCAATCAGTCCATTTCTTTCCCCTATCCCTTCAGCAGTTCAGCTCTCTCTGGTCTCTCCCCGCCATGGCGGCCAAGCTGACCCAGGCGCAGGCGGACGAGTGCAAGGAGGTGTTCGACCTGTTCGACGGCGACGAGGACGGCCGCATCGCCGCCGGCGAGCTGGTCACGGCGCTGCGCTCGCTGGGCCAGAACGTGGACGAGGCCGAGGCGCGGGGCTTCCTCGAGGACGCGGGCGCGGGCGGCGCCGGCGCCGTCGACCTCCCCACGTTCCTGGCCGTGGCGGCGCGCAAGGCCAACGCCGGCGTGTCGGCCAAGGGCCTGGCCCAGTGCCTGGACGCGTTCGACGACGACGGGAGCGGGGTCATCCCCGCGGAGCAGCTGCGGCAGGTGATGCTCACCCACGGCGACCGGCTCACGGAGGAGGAGGCCGACGAGCTGCTCCGCAAGGCCGACCCCCGCGGCGAGGGCCGCGTCCAGTGCAAGGAGCTCGTCAAGGTGCTCATGAACAACAAGTGATCCACGAGCTTCGCTGATCCATCGATCGATCCGCCGATCTGGGGACTGGTGGACTGTTGTCGGGTGAGGACATGGTGCCATGTTTCTTGATTTCCTGATGTACTCCTGCTGGTTTGCTGTAATATTGGATGAGAGATGCGAATGCTCTGGCTGCAATATGTATACTGCCTTTATTTCGTTGTGTGTATGCATACACAAATTGCTTTAACGACGATTTTGCACATGTATCAAAAGACATTGCCAGCGCAAATCCAGTGCGCTGCTTCCTTGGTTTGGTTAGTGAAATCGGTAGGATTTGAAAATGGATATTTTTCGCACCCCGCCGTTTCAACTTACTTAGGATGTTTTTTTACGGATTTACTTTGTGTATTACTCGAATGCACGGATACTTCAGTCGACCAGCGAATCCGTATCCGATACTGATACTCCTCCGATACGCCCCCGATACGTGTCCCTGGAGTATCTGAGAATAAATGATTTAAAACAATTACGATACTCGAAGGATACTTTGTTAATACGTCTTGGATACTTTTCCAGCCCAGGTAAGAGCCCACTCAGCCCATTTAAGAGGCAACCAACTACCCTGGTGCCGTGATGCCCTCTATCCTTTCCCTCACAACGTCTTTCCCCCTTCCCGTGCTCACACCAGGCGGCGCCTGTGTCGCCAGCGGCTGCTCACCCAGGTCCCTGGGACAGCGGCGGCGGCTAGCCGTCAACAAGCTCCTCCTCCTCCTCATCAACGTCCCCTCTCACGCAGCAGCCATGTATTTACACTTCTCTTCTCCATTTCTCCTGCCCAGCCAGGCTCATCTCCTCTTCTTTCTTCTCTGATCTCTGAGGATTTCTTATTTTCATCTTCTCCAGGTTGCTTTGGGTAGCTACAACGTATCCGTATTGGCCCGATACTGATACCCGTATCCGTATCGGTGCATTCAAGGTGTATTACTATCGTTGTAAGTTAGACTACATAAATTTTAAAACAAACTATAGAAAAAAATTATCAACATCTATAATACCAAATCAACACTATTAGATTCATCATTCAATACATTTTCACATTATATATATGTTTATTACTGTATCACACATAGAGAAAGAGGTAATACAGGCATACATGATGGGTGAATGGATGGATGCAGCATATAGTTAACAAGAGGGAAGAAGTATCTTCCATGGCGAACTTCACTTCATTTTTTGTGGAAATTATGAACTTCATTTGGCAGTCCTTCGCTGGAGGGGGTACCTCATATTGAGGCTAGACTAGCAGTGGTGAATCGTCGGCTTCTTCATCGGCCGGTGAATGCGCAGGGTATGTGTTGGAGCTACTTGGTCCCCTCCCATTTACTCCAGAAGGGATGGTGGGGTTTGAAGTGGACACTAAAAATAGCAGTTGCATCAAGAAACCCCTCACTCTTTTGATGTGTGGACGACGCTGACGATCCGGGTTGACACACATGAGCCCGATCTCCAACACACTTTTGAGTTCCCCGTCAAATTGGCCTCTCAACCCTTTGTCATCTGCACCGAGAATTGTATTGTTCGCTTGACATTTTAGGACCTTCTCGATAAGGTTGTTCTTGCCATTAGCCTGTGTGGTTGGTTTTTCACCACAGACAATTTTGAGCAACATCACGCCTAAGCCGTACACATCAGACTGCCCACATGTCTTTCCGGTCTCAAAACATGCTGGGTCGTTGTATGATCGAGTCCCGGCTATATTCATCGTCGTGCGTGAGGTTTGGGTATGGTTGACTTGTGTCACAAGCCCAAAGTTAGACAGTTTGGCATTGAAGTTTGTGTCTAACATATTACAATACCTGGCTGATATCTATATGCACGATGGACTTGGGATATTCGATGTGGAGGTATGCAAAGACCGGAGGCAATTCCAATTAGAAGGTTGCGCTTGAAACACAAAACACATAGTCTCTGCTAGATAAGACACCCCTTGAAGTCGAGCTATATTTACTAGGAGATTCACTCGGAGATAAGACACCACTTGGCGTGTGTAAGGGCATTTTTATCCCTTAGTTGGTTTTGGTGATTGATGACAATGCTTTTGCGGACTAATCATGTGCATCGAATATTTCAGATATATTGACTAGGCACAAGATGATTTGGTTCCCCTCGAAGGCTATAGAAGACGGCGTTTCTCTTTGTTTCTTTTTGGTGGTATTGAGTCGTAGGGAAGCCGTACTATTAAGAGGGGGTCCGCGTTGGAAAGGTTGGGTGGATTCATCACGTACACATCTTCCTTTGCACCTCCTTTCCTCTAGCCTTTGGAGCATCCTTTGTTTTCTTTGTCTATGCAAACATTGCTCTTGCTTGCCGAACTAGGGCGTGCGGTAGTACTGCTCCTTAGAGCGGTAGTACCGCAGGACCTCGCGGTAGTACCGCCCGCTGGTGCGGTAGTACCGCAAGGACCCACGGTAGTACCGCTTCTAGTAAGCGGTAGTACCGCGGTCTCTGACTTAGTTCCGCAAGTACACGACAGTAAGGGGCGGATGTAATTTTTTACATCCGCGCCTCGCGCGGTAGTACCGCTGCTGGCTTACGGTACTACCGCGTCGGGTTTTTGCATCGACTCCAACTCTGCGGAAGTAGCCACGGATGTAATTTTTATATCCGTGCCTTCCCATCCCTGGACAGCCCCTGCCTTGCGGTAGTACCGCAAGGGGGAGCGGTAGTACCGCGCCAGCAGTACTACCGCCCTCTGCTTTAGTGCATTTTTGGTTGTTCTGGTCTCTGCTGCGTGGGCGGTAGTACCACGGGGCCCTGCGGTAGTACCGCGTGCCCCTGCGGTAGTACCGCGCCTCAGGTGCGGTAGTACCGCGCTGCGCAGGCTGAGTTGGTGGATAACGGTTGGATTTGTTCTTCCACTATATAAGGGGTGTCTTCCTCCTCTAGTTGACTACCTCTTCCACCTCCAAGCTCCATTGTAGCTCCACGCTCCATTTTCGCCTGATCTCCTTCCCTAGCCAATCAAACTTGTTGATTCTCTAGGGATTGGTTGAGGAGGTCCCGATCTACACTTCCACCAAGAGAAATTTGAATCCCCCCACTAATCCCTTGTGGATCTTGTTACTCTTGGGTGTTTGAGCACCCTAGACGGTTGAGGTCACCGCGGAGCCATAGTTCATTGTGGTGAAGCTTCGTGGTATCGTTGGGAGCCTCCAATTAAGTTGTGGAGATTGCCCCAACCTTGTTTGTAAAGGTTCGGTCGCCGCCTCTAAGGGCACCAATAGTGGAATCACGACATCTCGCATTGTGTGAGGGCGTGAGGATAATACGGTGGCCCTAGTGGCTTCTTGGGGAGCATTGTGCCTCCATACCGCTCCAACGGAGACGTACTTCCTCTCAAAGGGAAGGAACTTCGGTAACACATCCTCGTCTTCACCGGCTCCACTCTTGGTTATCTCGTGCCTTTACTTGTGCAAGCTTATTTGTGCTTTATCTCTTGCTTGCATGTGTGCTTATTGTTGTTGCATCATATAGGTTGCTCACCTAGTTGCATATCTAGACAACCTACTTTGATGCAAAGTTTAAATTGGTAAACAAAAGCTAAAAATTGTTAGGTGCCTATTCACCCTCCCTCTAGTCAACTATATCGATCCTTTCAATTGGTATCAGAGCCTCGTCTCTTGATTAAGGACTTTACCGTCCGAAGAGTATGGTTGGCGTTGTAGACGGTGTGGAGGAGCACTCCGGTGTGAATCCGGTCTCATCTACGGGAGATGGGGGAACCACGGTCTCTCGTGAGGAATTCAATGTGGCGTTGGACACATTGAAAACCTCCATGAAGACCGAGGTCGAAAGCATGTTTAATAAATTCTTAGAAGGGCTTAAACTTTTCACCGCACCGTTGAAAGTGGGTGATCCCGCTAACAAGGTGACGGATGCTACCTCCGACAAGGGGGAAGCTACTAGCGAGAAAGCTCCTTCTTCTAGTGGTAAAAATGGCACCGACATCTTTGCCCATGTGGAACCTCCACTTGTCTATGGTGGACCGCTTCCTTCCACTCATTTGAATCATGCCGGACCGGCCCCTAAGATTGAGAAGAATGTAGAATTTGATTCTTGGGTCTATCGTTTTAAGTGTCATTTAAATCATGTGAACACTAACCTTTGGAGAATCATTGAAGAAGGTTTCTATCCGCATGACCGAAGGAACCTCACTCCTAGAGAAGCAGTGGATGATCAATTCAATGAGAATGCTCTCTTCATCATCCAAGAAGCAATCCCACCCGAAGATCTTCCTCATCTCCGGCCCTACACCGTGGCCAAAGATGCTTGGCACCAAGTGGTTTCCCTCTATCGGGGAAGTGCAAGCATTCAACGCTCCAACTATGAAGTGGTGCAAGATGAAGCCGATGAGTTTGCAATGAAAGAAGATGAAGAACCTCGTGAGCTTTATCGAAGAGTAACTAAACTCGCGGTCTCTCTCCGAGATCATGGAAGTAAGGACACGGATGACAATTGGATCAAGCGCAAATTCCTCAAGGCAATGATGCCCTACCACAAAGCCATGTCCTCCGTCATTCGTCAAAGGCCGGACTTCCACACCTTGTCCTGAAGTGAAGTGTTGGATGAGTTTGTTTCTATGAGCATCTTGGACAAGACCGCCGACAATGCGGTTCTTCGCTCTCAAAGAGTAAAGAAGCCCAACCTTGCTCTAAAGGCCAAGGTTAGTATGGAGGAAGAGGATGAAGAGGAAGAAGAGGAGAGCAACCTCGAAGATACGAAGTATACCTATCATGAACACATGGTGCTTGCTTCAAGGCAATTTTCGAGCAAGAAGAACTCAAGGCCCAACTTCAACAAGAACAATTCAAGTGGCGCAAAGGGCAAGCAACGAGTGAGGACTTGCTTCAATTGTGGCAATGTGAGCCACTTTGTTGCGGAGTGCCCTTATGAGAAGAGGGAAGACAATGGTGGAAAGCTCATCCGAAAGGACAAGGCCAAGTCATTCCCCAACAAGAGCAACTTCACCAAGAAGACTTCTCCCAAGGCATTGGTGGTACAAGAAGGGTACAATGAGGATGATGACGATGAGGAAGATGGTGAGTCGGTTGCCATGGCCTCCGTTGCCATTGCGACGACTCCACGGGTGTCTCTCTTTGACTCACCCAATGAGAACATCACCGCCAAGTGCCTCATGGCTAAAGCCACCAACAAGGTAACCCCCAACATCAAAACTACCATCATTAATCATCCTTCTTCGGATAGCATTGATGAACATGAGGGGACAAATGTGGAGGAGAATGAGTTTGAGACCTTTATGGGTAAACTCAAGGGTAAATCCAAGAAGCACTTTGTTGCTCTCTTGGAACAACTTGGTGAAGCCAATGACATGATCGAGGCTCACGAAGATACCATCTCTAAGATGGAGGGGCATAGTCGTGACTATGCCAATGAGATTTCAGATCTTTCCAATGCTCTTGACGAAGAGCGTGGTCTTAGTTTGGCTCTTGAGGAGTCACACAACGATGATCATGCTAAGTTAAAGAAAGATCTTGATCATGCTCTTGTTGTTTCTCGTGTGCTAAACTCCGAGAAGGCAAAGCTTGGGGTTGATCTTGCTAGACTCAAAGAGGAGTTTGATATTCTCGACAAGGCTCACAAAGTCTTGAAGGGTGTCCATGCTAGCCTCAAGGAGTATCATGATCAACTCCAAGTGAGGCTAACCAAGGAGAAAGCCACCTTTCCTCATATGGTGTTAATTGATAATGCAAATGCTACTAACCCTTGTTGTGAGCATGTGCATCTTGTTGAGGAAAATGCTAAGTTGAAGGAGCAACTTGAGAAAGGCCTTGTGTCATGCATACAAGGTGAGAAGAACCTCAACGACCTTTTGAGCAATCAAAAGGAAGTTGTGGCCAAGGAGGGGATTGGGTTCGCACCCAAGCCCAAGAACAAGAAGAAGAATGGCAAGACCAAACGACCTCCTCCTCTCAAGCAAACTTTTGTGAAGGAGGGAGAGGGTGCTTCCAAGGAGAAGAAGAACAATGCGAAGGGTGACGGTGTCAAGAAGGACAATGCCACCCCTTCCAACAAAGCCGGCGATTTTAATCCTTCTTATGTGTTATGCCGTGCTAGTGATGGGCATGTTTATGCCAAATTTGTTGGTTCTCCTCATGAGTATATTGAATGGTCTATTTGGGTTCCTAAGACCCTTGTTATTAACATCAAAGGACCCATTATCAAATGGGTACCTGAAACCAAGCATTGATCTCTTGTAGGTGTTTGCTTTCGGTGGGGGATCATGGTTGCTCGATAGTGGAGCTACAAATCATATGACCGGAAGCAAGGACTTGGTGGTGGACGTGCACAAGATTCCATCTATGCCCACCAATGTCGAGTGGGGTGATGCCTCGTCTTCTAAGGTATTGGGACTCGGCAAAGTAGTCATTTCTCATGATCTCACGATTGAGAAGGTCGTGCTTGTTGAGTCCCTTGCATACAATTTACTTTCCGTTCGTCAACTTGCAATCATGGGCTTTGCCACTTTCTTTGATATTGATACCGTGGCCCTCTTGTGGAGCAAGACTCTTAAAGTAGCCTTTGTTGGGCATGTCAAGAACGGTCTCTATGTGATTAACTTTTCGGAGCGACCCACTAAGACCGCGACATGCCTAATGGCTAAAGTTGACGTGGGATGGCTTTGGCATCGCTGTTTAGCCCATGTCAATATGAGATCTTTGCAAAGTCTTCTCAAGG
Organism: Triticum aestivum; assembly: GCF_018294505.1. Taxonomy (NCBI): domain Eukaryota; kingdom Viridiplantae; phylum Streptophyta; class Magnoliopsida; order Poales; family Poaceae; genus Triticum; species Triticum aestivum. The sequence continues at coordinate 406,255,990 of NC_057796.1, read as the reverse complement.
GGGACCATGTCCGTGGACTAACGAATGTTAGTTTTGCTAAAGATCGTGCTTGCAGTGCTTGTATCAAAGGAAAGCTACATGAGAAGGCTCACCCTCCCACGACTATCATTTACTCGAAGAGGCCTTTGGAGCTCCTTCACTTGGATCTCTTTGGGCCTCCATCCTTTGATAGTCTTGGGGGTAGGAAGTATTGCTTGGTGATTGTGGATGACTATTCAAGATACACTTGGGTGTATTTCTTCAAGAGGAAGAGCGAGACCCAACAAACCGTCATTGACTTTGCAAATGAAGCCCAACGTCAACACAATGCAAAGATCTTGACAATAAGAAGTGACAACGGCACCGAGTTCAAGAACTACACCTTGGATGAGTTTCTTAGTGATGAGGGGATCAAGCATCAATATTCCGCACCTTACACCCCTCAACAAAACGGTGTTGCGGAGAGGAAGAACCGGACGTTGATGGATGCGGCAAGGACCATGATGGCGGAGTTCAAGTCTCCATACAACTTTTGGGCCGAAGCCATCAACACCGCGTGTCATGTATCCAATCGGCTCTACCTCCGCAAGGGCTTGAACAAGACTCCATATGAGATACTCACCGGTAACAAGCCCAACCTCAAGTACTTTCGGGTGTTCGGGTGTAAGTGTTTCATTCTCAAGAAAGGTGTTCGGTTGTCTAAATTTGAAGCTAGAGCTTATGAGGGCATATTTGTTGGTTATGCTACAAACTCTCATGCTTACCGTGTCCTCAATAAATCCACGGGACTTATTGAGGAGACGTGTAACGTGGAGTTTGATGAGAATAACGGCTCCCAAGTGGAGCAAAGTGGCACTTGTGATGTAGGTGATGAAATTCCTACTCAAGCCATAAGAAGAATGGGTGTTGGTTTTATCCTACCCATTGAGGAACCCCTTGTGGCCGAAGGAGAAGGACAATGCTCCACTCAAGTGGAGCCATCACCAACCCAAGGCCCACACGCTTCCGAAGAACACAGTGAAGGCCCTCAACCTCATGAACAAGACCAAGGGCAAGATCATGCTCAAGACGGTGGTGACACACCATGTGATGCCCAAGGTCAAGTTCTCTCCTCCGAGCAAGTTCAAGATCAAGAACAAGCTCAAGACGGCGCTCAAGATGATCAACTGATCGCTCCTCAACTCACCACCGAGGAGGAATTGGAGCGTCGTGCCACCAAGATTGCATCCAAGCTCTCCACCAAGGGTCATCTCATGAAGAATGTGCTTGGAAGCATTCAAAAGGGGGTAAGCACTTGTAGACAATTGGCAAACTATTGTGAACATCACGCATTTGTCTCTTGTGTTGAACCCCAAAAGGTGTATGAAGCACTCGAAGATCCGGATTGGCTTAATGCCATGCATGAAGAACTCAACAACTTCGAGTACAACAAGGTGTGGAGATTAGTGCCAAGGCCAACGGGGAACCACAATGTCATTGGAACCAAGTGGATATTCAAGAACAAGCAAGATGCTCATGGGACCATCATCCGCAACAAGGCACGATTGGTGGCACAAGGCTACTCCCAAGTCGAGGGTATCGACTACGGTGAAACCTTTGCTCCCGTTGCTCGCCTTGAATCTATTCGTTTGTTGATTGCTTATGCTTCTCATCACAACTTTAAGTTGCAACAGATGGATGTGAAGAGTGCTTTTCTTAATGGTCCTATTAATGAGTTGGTTTATGTCAAACAACCCCCCGGGTTCGAGGATCCCTACTTTCCCGATCATGTGTATCAACTCGATAAGGCACTCTATGGCCTTAAACAAGCCCCACGTGCGTGGTATGACCACCTTACCGAGTTGTTACAAGATCGTGGGTTTGAAGTTGGGCTAATCGACCCCACTCTTTTTACTAAGAAGGTCAAAGGGGAGTTGTTTGTGTGCCAACTATATGTTGATGACATTATCTTTGGTTCCCCTAACAAAGCTTTCAATGAGGAATTTTCCGCACTCATGACCTCAAAGTTCAAGATGTCTTCCATGGGAGAGTTGAAGTTCTTTCTCGGTTTCGAAGTAAAGCAAAGAAGAGAAGGAACCTTCATCAACCAAGCCAAATACACTCAATACATGCTCAAGAGGTTCAAGCTAAGTGATGTCAAGCCGGCGTCCACTCCAATGCACACCAAGTGCCAACTTGACATCGATCCCAATGGTAAAGCGGTGTATCAAAAGGTATATCGCTCCATGATTGGTTCCTTGCTTTACCTTTGTGCATCTAGACCGGATATCATGTTGAGTGTGGGGATTTGTGCACGGTTTCAAGCCGCACCTAAGGAAAGCCACTTTGTGGTGGTCAAGCGAATCTTTCGATATTTGGCTCATACCCCAAACTTTGGCTTATGGTACCCAAGAGGAGAAAACTTCAAGCTTGTAGGGTATTCGCACTCCGATTGGGCGGGAGACAAAGTGGATAGGAAGTCCACTTCCGGAGGGTGCCAATTCCTTGGTTGCTCTTTGGTAAGTTGGTCTTCTAAAAAGCAAAGTTGTGTGTCTCTCTCGTCCACCAAAGCGGAGTATGTGGCGGCCGGCAGTTGTTGTGCACAACTCTTATGGATGAGGCAAACTTTAAAGGATTACGGTGTCATTTGTGACAAAGTGCCTCTTTGGTGTGATAATGAAAGTGCCATCAAGATTTCTCTCAACCCCGTGCAACGCTTCAAGACGAAGCATATTGAGATTCGGTATCACTTCATCCGAGATCACATTAGGCGAGGGGAGATCGAGCTCAACTACGTCAACACCCATGATAACCTTGCAGATATTTTCACGAAGCCTTTGGATGAAGCAAGATTTCGCGAGTTAAGGCATGAGCTAAATATTATTGATTCGAGAAATGTTGCTTGAACCCTTGCACACCCCACCACACTCAACTTGTTGTCTAATCTAGGTGTAGGCATGGACATAGGGGGAGTGTTGTTCTCTCAATGAACTCTCCCTCCCCCATTATGCATAAAGTGATCAACTCTTTCACATTAGCCATTTTTGATGGTACTTGTGCTTCAAAGACGAGTTTTGGTCATGGGCCCAAGGATAATTCTTCGCGGTGCCATACCAATTGACTCAAACATAGGTGGCTCCGGCCACCGCCCTCTCCTTGGAGAGTCTGTGTCTCGTTTTTGGTCTGTGTTGTCTCTTGCCTCTTTTCCTTCGTGTCGAGCTTGTGATTATGGTGTCCAGTGTGTTAGCTCTTTGGTGTGGTCTCTCGCTTGAAGGTTCCGTGCTTCGGTGTTCTCTCTTTTGGTTGAAACTGTCTTTTCTTGAGCTCACGGTACTACCGCGGCCTGCCACGGTACTACCGCAAAAGGGAGGGGGCGGTACTTCCGCACCCAGCGCGGCAGTAATTTTTTACTGCCGCCTGGGGGAGCGGTACTACGGCCTCGGTGCGGTACTCCCGCCCGGGCGGTACTACCGCAATGACGTGCGGTACTACCGCGTGAGGAGCGCACGGTACTTCCGCACCCAGCGCAGCAGTAATTTTTTTACTGCCGCCTGGGGGAGCGGTACTAAAGTCACGGTGCGGTACTTTCACCCGTGGCGGTAGTACCGCGATGACGTGCGGTACTACCGTGCGGTCGAGGGCGCGTGGGGGGTTAAACACGGGCAGGGGGAGTTCTAACTCCCCCATACCCATTCGTCTCTCTCCCCACTCCGTCTCTCTCTCTCGCTCAAGAACGGCGCCGGAGGTCCTCGCCGGATCTCCGTCTCCGGCCGCTCTCCTCGGATTCCAACCGGTGGGATCATTCCCCACCACTCCCTCTTTCCATGGAACAAGGTTTCTCCCCAATCCCTCCCTTTTTATTGTTCGTCTTGTTGCTTTTAGGTTTTGGGGAGATGCAAGTTGTTCTTGAGATTTTAGGCCAAATCTATGCAAGAGTAGGACGTAGGAGAGTAGTTTTGTGTAGTGATGGTACTTGCTATAGTTGTCCCGTGATGGATTTGATCGACCGTAGTACCGCGTGTTGACACGGTTGTGCTCAGATCTCCGTGGCCGTTTCAGATCTGCAACCATGCGGTACTACCGCTCTTTAGGTGCGGTACTACCGCAGGTCCGGTACTACCGCCCTGCTGGTGCGGTACTACCGCGTCTACGGTACTACCGCCCCTTGGAGCTGTACTACCGCACATGGCGCAACACACGATACTACCGTTGTCTCAAATCCCTCTTGTGGCACTTCTCACGTGCCATGTCTACTTGTTTCACCTGCTTTGCTGTGGTCTTTGCATTGATCCTTCTCGCGTTTCATGCGTGTTTGTTTTGTGGTGTGTGTTTTAGGTGGTGGCTCAGGTGCTCCGGCTCGCCGCTCCAATCCAAGCCGTGACACGGGATCCAAGCGTATGCGCAACACAGAGGCAGCAGAGGGCTCCAATGCCCCCCAACGCAGAACCAAGACCACCGCCACCAAAGAGAAGGAACTCGCCATGGGTATGGATGAGATACCGCTTGCTGAGTGTTGGAAATATGCTCTAGAGGCAATAATAAAATGGTTATTATTATATTTCCTTGTTCATGATAATTATCTATTGTTCATGCTATAATTGTGTTATCCGGAAATCGTAATACATGTGTGAACACATAGACCATAACATGTCCCTAGTGAGCCTCTAGTTGACTAGCTCATTGATCAATAGATGGTTACGGTTTCCTGACCATGGACATTGGATGTCATTGATAACGGGATCACATCATTAGGAGAATGATGTGATGGACAAGACCCAATCCTAAGCATGGCACTAGCTCGTGTAGTTCGTTTGCTAAAGCTTTTCTAATGTCAAGTATCATCTCCTTAGACCATGAGATTGTGCAACTCCCGGATACCGTAGGAATACTTTGGGTGTACCAAACGTCACAACGTAACTGGGTGGCTATAAAGGTGCACTACAGGTATCTTCGAAAGTGTCTGTTGGGTTGGCACGGATCGAGACTAGGATTTGTCACTCCGTATGACGGAGAGGTATCTCTGGGCCCACTCGGTATTGCATCATCATAATGAGCTCAATGTGACTAAGTAGTTAGTCACGGGATCATGCATTACGGAACGAGTAAAGTGACTTGCCGATAACGAGATTGAACGAGGTATTGGGATACCGACGATCGAATCTCGGGCAAGTAACGTACCGATTGACAAAGGGAATTGTATACGGGATTGATTGAATCCTCGACATCGTGGTTCATCCGATGAGATTATCGTGGAGCATGTGGGAGCCAACATGGGTATCCAGATCCCGCTGTTGGTTATTGACCGGAGAGTTGTCTCGGTCATGTCTACGTGTCTCCCGAACCCGTAGGGTCTACACACTTAAGGTTCGGTGACGCTAGAGTTGTAGAGATATTAGTATGCGGTTAACCGAAAGTTGTTCGGAGTCCCGGATGAGATCTCGGACGTCACGAGGAGTTCCGGAATGGTCCGGAGGTAAAGATTTATATATAGGAAGTCCAGTTTCGGCCACCGGGAGAGTTTCGGGGGTCACCGGTATTGTACCGGGACCACCGGAAGGGTCCCGGGGGTCCACGGGGTGGGGCCACCTATCCCGGAGGGCCCCATGGGCTGAAGTGGCGTGGGAACCAGCCCCTGGTGGGCTGGTGCGCCCCACCCAAGGGCCCAAGGCGCCTAGGGTTGGAAACCCTAGGGGGCCGTTGCCCCCCCGAGGGGGCATGCGCCCCCTGGTTGGAAACCCTAAGGGGGGCGTTGCCCCCCGAGTGGCCGCCGCCCCCCTCTAGATGGGATCTCCAAAGGGGGCATGCGCCCCCCCTAGCCCCTATATATAGTGGAGGGGAGGGAGAGCAGCCGCACCCTAAGCCCTGGCGCCTCCCTCTCCCTCCCGTGACACCTCTTCCTCCTCCAATAGCGCTTGGCGAAGCCCTGCTGGAATCCCGCTGCATCCACCACCACGCCGTCGTGCTGCTGGATCTCCATCAACTTCTCCTTCCCCCTTGCTGGATCAAGAAGGAGGAGACATCTCTGCTCCGTACGTGTGTTGAACGCGGAGGTGCCGTCCGTTCGGCGCTAGGATCATCGGTGATTTGGATCACGACGAGTACGACTCCATCAACCCCGTTCTCTTTAACGCTTCCGCTCGCGATCTACAAGGGTATGTAGATGCACTCCTTGTTAGAAATATGCCCTAGAGACAATAATAAATTGGTTATTATTATATTTCCTTGTTCATGATAATTGTTTATTATCCATGCTAGAATTGTATTGATAGGAAACTCAGATACATGTGTGGATACATAGACAACACCATGTCCCTAGTAAGCCTCTAGTTGACTAGATCGTTGATCAATAGATGGTTACGGTTTCCTGACCATGGACATTGGATGTCGTTGATAACGGGATCACATCATTAGGAGAATGATGTGATGGACAAGACCCAATCCTAAGCCTAGCACAAGATCGTGTAGTTCGTCTGCTAAAGCTTTTCTAATGTCAAGTATCATTTCCTTAGACCATGAGATTGTGCAACTCTCGGATACCGTAGGAATGCTTTGGGTGTACCAAACGTCACAACGTAACTGGGTGGCTATAAAGGTGCACTACAGGTATCTCCGAAAGTGTCTGTTGGGTTGGCACGAATCGAGACTGGGATTTGTCACTCCGTGTAAACGGAGAGGTATCTCTGGGCCCACTCGGTAGGACATCATCATAATGTGCACAATGTGACCAAGGAGTTGATCACGAGATGATGTGTTACGGAACGAGTAAAGAGATTTTCCGGTAACGAGATTGAACAAGGTATCGGGATACCGACGATCGAATCTCGGGCAAGTACTATACCGGTAGACAAAGGGAATTGTATACGGGATTGATTGAATCCTTGACATCGTGGTTCATCCGATGAGATCATCGTGGAACATGTGGGAGACAACATGGGTATCCAGATCCCGCTGTTGGTTATTGGCCGGAGATATGTCTCGGTCATGACTGCATGGTTCCCGAGCCCGTAGGGTCTACACACTTAAGGTTCGATGACGCTAGGGTTATAGGGAAAGTATGTATGCGGTTACCGAATTTTGTTCGGAGTCCCGGATGAGATCCCGGACGTCACGAGGAGTTCCGGAATGGTCCGGAGGTAAAGATTGATATATAAGAAGTGAGGATTTGGCCACCGGAAGTGTTCCGGGCATCACCGATAATGTACCGGGACCACCGGAAGGGTCCGGGGGTCCACCGGGAGGGGCCACTAGCCCCAGAGGCTTGCGTGGGCCAATAGTGGGAAGGGACCAGCCCCTAGGTGGGCTGGTGCGCCCCCCACCAAGGCCCAAGGCGCCTCAAGAAAAGATGGGGGCAAACCCTAGGGCAGATGGGCCCTAAGGCCCACCCCAGGTGCGCCTCCCCCTCTCCCCCCTTTGGCCGCCACCCTAGATGGGATCTGGGGCTGCCGCACCCCTTGGGGTGGGAACCCTAGAGGGGGCGCAGCCCCCTCCCCTCCCCCTATAGATAGTTGAGGTCTAGGGGCTGCCCAATACACGAGTTATTCTCTCCCAGGCGCAGCCATACCTCTCTCCCTCCTCGTCTCTCGTAGTGCTTGGCGAAGCCCTGCTGGAGTTCCGCGCTCCTCCACCACCACCACGCCGTCGTGCTGCTGCTGGACGGAGTCTTCCCCAACTTCTCCTTCTCCCCTTGCTGGATCAAGGCATGGGAGACGTCACCGGGCTGCACGTGTGTTGAATGCGGAGGCGCCGTGGTTCGGCGCTTAGATCGGAATCAACCGCGATCTGAATCGCTATGAGTACGACTCCTTCATCCGCGTTCTTGCAACGCTTCCGCTTAGCGATCTACAATGGTATGTAGATGCACTCCCCTTCCCCTCGGTGCTAGATTACTCCATAGATTGATCTTGGTGATGCGTAGAAAATTTTAAATTTCTGCATCGATCCCAACACTCCTCTCTCTCTTGTTGCTAGATGACTCTATAGATTGATCTTGGTGATGCTTAGAAAATTTTAAATTTCTACAACGATCCCCAACAGTGGCATCATGAGCTAGGTCTATGCGTAGTTTCTATGCACGAGTAGAACACAAGTTGTTGTGGGCGTCGATTTTGTCAATTTACTTGCCGTTACTAGTCTTATCTTGATTCGGCGGCATCGTGGGATGAAGCAGCCCGGACCGACCTTACACGTACGCTTACGTGAGACAGGTTCCACCGACTGACATGCACTAGTTGCATAAGGTGGCTAGCGGGTGTCTGTCTCTCCCACTTTAGTCGGATCGGATTCGATGAAAAGGGTCCTTATGAAGGGTAAATAGAAATTGGCATATCACGTTGTGGCTTTGGCGTAGGTAAGAAACGTTCTTGCTAGAAACCTATAGCAGCCACGTAAAAATTTGCAACAACAATTAGAGGACGTCTAACTTGTTTTTGCATCATGTGTCATGTGATGTGATATGGCCAGAAGAATGTGATGAATGATATATGTGATGTATGAGATTGATCATGTTCTTGTAATAGGAATCACAACTTGCATGTCGATGAGTATGACAACCGGCAAGAGCCATAGGAGTTGTCTTAATTTATTTATGACCTGCGTGTCAACTGAGACGTCATGTAATTACTTTACTTTATTGCTAACCGTTAGCCATAGTAGTAGAAGTAATAGTTGGCGAGACAACTTCATGAAGACACGATGATGGAGATCATGGTGTCATGCCGGTGACAATGATGAACATGGCGCCCCGAAGATGGAGATCAGAAGGAGCAAAATGATATTGGCCATATCATGTCACTATTTGATTGCATGTGATGTTTATCATGTTTTACATCTTATTTGCTTAGAACGACGGTAGCATAAATAAGATGATCCCTCGCTAAAATTTCAAGAAAGTGTTCCCCCTAACTGTGCACCGTTGCGAAGGTTCGTTGTTCCGAAGCACCACGTGATGATCGGGTGTGATAGGTTCTAACGTTCGCATACAACGGGTGTAAGCCAGATTTACACACGCAATACACTTAGGTTGACTTGACGAGCCTAGCATGTACAGACATGGCCTCGGAACACAAGAGACCGAAAGGTCGAACATGAGTCGTATAGCAGATACGATCAACATGAAGATGTTCACCGATGATGACTAGTCCGTCTCACGTGATGATCGGACACGGCCTAGTTGACTCGGATCATGTATCACTTAGATGACTAGAGGGATGTCTGTCTGAGTGGGAGTTCATTAATAATTTGATTAGATGAACTTAATTATCATGAACTTAGTCTAAAATCTTTACAATATGTATTGTAGATCAAATGGCCCACGTTAATGTCAACCTCAACTTCAACGTGTTCCTAGAGAAAACCAAGCTGAAAGACGATGGTAGCAACTATACGGACTGGGTCCGGAACTTGAGGATCATCCTCATAGCTGCCAAGAAAGCATATGTCCTTGAAGCACTGCTAGGTGAAGCACCCGTCCCAGCAAACCAAGACGTTATGAACGCCTGGCAAACACGTGTTGATGATTACTCCCTGGTTCAGTGCGGCATGCTTTACAGCTTAGAACCGGGGCTCCAAAAGCGTTTCGAGCAGCACGGAGCATATGAGATGTTCCAAGAGCTGAAAATGGTTTTCCAAGCTCATGCCCGGGTCGAGAGATATGAAGTATCCGACAAGTTCTATAGTTGTAAGATGGAGGAGAATAGTTCCGTCAGCGAACATATACTCAAAATGTCTGGGTTGCACAACCGCTTGTCTTAGCTGGGAGTTAATCTCCCGGATGACGCGCTCATTGACAGAATCCTTCAGTCGCTTCCACCTAGCTACAAGAGCTTTGTGATGAATTTCAATATGCAGGGGATGGAAAAGACCATTCCTGAGGTATATTCAATGCTGAAATCAGCGGAGGTGGAGATCAAAAAGGAACATCAAGTGTTGATGGTGAATAAAACCACTAAGTTCAAGAAAGACAAGGGTAGGGTCGCTTACACACTTAAGGTTCGATGACGCTAGGGTTATAGGGAAAGTATGTACGCGGTTACCGAATGTTGTTCAGAGTCCCGGATGTGATCCCGGACATCACGAGGAGTTCCGGAATGGTCCGGAGGTAAAGATTGATATATAGGAAGTGAGGATTTGGCCACCGGAAGTGTTTCGGGCATCACCGGTAATGTACCGGGACCACCGGAAAGGTCCCGGGGTCCACCGGGAGGGGCCACCAGCCCCAGAGGCTTGCGTGGGCCAATAGTGGGAAGGGACCAGCCCCTAGGTGGGCTGGTGCGCCCCCCACCAAGGCCCAAGGCGCCTCAAGAGAAGATGGGGGCAAACCCTAGGGCAGATGGGCCCTAAGGCCCACCCCAGGTGCGCCTCCCCCTCTCCCCCCTTTGGCCGCCACCCTAGATGGGATCTGGGGCTGCCGCACCCCTTGGGGTGGGAACCCTAGAGGGGGCGTAGCCCCCTCCCCTCCCCCTATATATAGTTGAGGTCTAGGGGCTGCCCAATACACGAGTTATTCTCTCCCAGGCGCAGCCATGCCTCTCTCCCTCCTCGTCTCTCGTAGTGCTTGGCGAAGCCCTGCTGGAGTTCCGCGCTCCTCCACCACCACCACGCCGTCGTGCTGCTGCTGGACGGAGTCTTCCCCAACTTCTCCTTCTCCCCTTGCTGGATCAAGGCGTGGGAGACGTCACCGGGCTGCACGTGTGTTGAATGCGGAGGCGCCGTGGTTCGGCGCTTAGATCGGAATCAACCGCGATCTGAATCGCTACGAGTACGACTCCTTCATCCGCGTTCTTGCAACGCTTCCGCTTAGCGATCTACAATGGTATGTAGATGCACTCCCCTTCCCCTCGGTGCTAGATTACTCCATAGATTGATCTTGGTGATGCGTAGAAAATTTTAAATTTCTGCTACGTTCCCCAACAGTGGTATCATGAGCTAGGTCTATGCGTAATTTCTATGCACGAGTAGAACACAAAGTAGTTGTGGGCATCGATTTTGTCAATTTACTTGCCGTTACTAGTCTTATCTTGATTCGGCGGCATCGTGGGATGAAGCGGCCCGGACCGACCTTACACGTACACTTACGTGAGACAGGTTCCACCGACTGACATGCACTAGTTGCATAAGGTGGCTAGCGGGTGTCTGTCTCTCCCACTTTAGTCGGATCGGATTCGATGAAAAGGGTCCTTATGAAGGGTAAATAGAAATTGGCATATCACGTTGTGGTTTTGGCGTAGGTAAGAAACGTTCTCGCTAAGAAACCTATAGCAGCCACGTAAAAATTTGCAACAACAATTAGAGGACGTCTAACTTGTTTTTGCAGCATATGTCGTGTGATGTGATATGGCCAAAAGGATGTGATGAATGATATATGTGATGTATGAGATTGATCATGTTCTTGTAATAGGAATCACGACTTGCATGTCGATGAGTATGACAACCGGCGGGAGCCATAGGAGTTGTCTTAATTTATTTATGACATGCGTGTCAACATAAACGTCATGTAATTACTTTACTTTATTGCTAAACCGTTAGCCATAGTAGTAGAAGTAATAGATGACGAGACAACTTCATGAAGACACGATTATGGAGATCATGATGATGGAGATCATGGTGTCATGCCGGTGACGACGATGATCATGGCGCCCCGAAGATGGAGATCAAAAAGGAGCAAAATGATATTGGCCATATCATGTCACTATTAGATTGCATGTGATGTTTATCATGTTTTACATCTTATTTGCTTAGAACGACGGTAGCTTAAATAAGATGACCCCTCACTAAAATTTCAAGAAAAGTGTTCTCCCTAACTGTGCACCATTGCGAAGGTTCATTGTTTCGAAGCACCACGTGATGATCGGGTGTGATAGATTCTAACGTTCGAATACAACGGGTGTTGACGAGCCTAGCATGTACAGACATGGCCTCGGAACACATGCGAAACACTTAGGTTGACTTGATGAGCCTAGCATGTACAGACATGGCCTCGGAACACGGAAGACCGAAAGGTCAAACATGAGCCGTATAGAAGATACGATCAACATGAAGATGTTCACCGATGATGACTAGTCCGTCTCACGTGATGATCGGACACGGCCTAGTCGATTCGGATCATGTATCACTTAGATGACTAGAGGGATGTCTATTTAAGTGGGAGTTCATTAAATAATTTGATTAGATGAACTTAATTATCATGAACATAGTCTAAATTGTCTTTGCAAATATGTTGTAGATCAATAGCTCGCGTTGTAGCTCCCTGTTTCAATACGTTCCTAGAGAAAGATTAAGTTGAAAGATATTGTAAGCATTGACGCGGACTAGGTCCGTTGCATGAGGAGTGTCCTCACTGCTACACAGAAGGCTTATGTCTTTGATGCACCGCTCGGTGTGCCAACCCTTCCAGCGTCGTCTGTGGATGTTATGAACATCTAACAGATACGTCCTGATGACTACTTGATAGTTAAGTGCACCATACTTTACGGCTTAGAATCGGGATTCCAATGACGTTTTGAACGCCATAGAACACATGAGATGTTCCAAGAGCTGAAATTGGGATTTCAGGCTCATGCCCGTGTTGAGAGGTATGAGACCTCTGACAAGTTCCTTGCCTACAAGATGGAGGAGAATAGCTCAGCTAGTGAGCATGTGCTCAGAATGTCTGGGTGCTACAATCACTTGAATCAAGTGGGAGTTAAACTTCCAGATAATATAGTGATTGATAGAGTTCTCTAGTCACTATCACTAAGCTACTAGATCTTCGTGATGAACTATGACATGCAAGGGATGGAGATGATCCCGGAGCTGTTCGCGGTGCTTAAGACCGCAAAAAGTAGAAATCAAGAAGGAGCATCAAGTGTTGATGGTTTAACAAGACCACTGGTTTCAAGAAGGGCAAGGGCTGGAAGGGAAACTTCATGAATGGTAAACCAGCTGCCGCTCCAATGAAGGAACCCAAGGTTGAACCCAAACCCGAGACTAAGTGCTTCTATTGTAAGGGGAACGGTCACTGGTAGCGGAACTACCCCAAATGCATGGTAGATAAGAAGGCTGTCAACTTCAACAAAGTATGTACGTGTTATTAATGTGTACCTTACTAGTACTCCCGGTAGCACCTGGGTATTAGATACCGGTTCAGTTGCTATTATTGGTGACTTGAAGCAAAAGCTACGGACTAAACGGAGACTGGCTAAGGGCGAGGTGACGATGTGTGTTGGAAGTGTTTCCAAAGTTGATGAGATCACCATCGCACGCTCCATCTGCCTTCGGGATTAGTATTGGACCTAGATAAATGTTATCAGGTGTCTACGTTGAGCGTGAATATGATTAGATCATGTTCATTGCAATACGATTATTCATTTAAGTTAGAAAATAATGGTTATTCTGTTTACATGAATAATACCTTTCATGGTCATGCACCCTATGTGAATGGTTCATTGAATCTCGGTCGTGGTAATACACATGTTCATGCCAAAAAGATGTAGAGTTAATAATGATAGTACCACTTTCTTGTGACATTGCCGCTTAGGTCATTTTGGCATAAAATGCATGAAGAAACTCCATGCTGATGGATGTTTGGAGTCACTTGATTTTGAATCGCTTGACACATGCGAGCCATGCCTCATGGGCAGGATGACTAAGATCCCGTTTTCAGGTACAATGAAACGGGCAAGTGACTTGTTGGAAATCATACATGCTGATGTGCGTGATCCAATGAGAATTAAGGCGTGTGGTGGATATCGTTATTTTCTCATCTTCATTGACGATTTGAGTAGATATGGGTATATTTACTTAATGAAGCACAAGTCTGAAACGTTTGAAAAGTTCAAGCAATTTCAGAGTGAAGTTAAGAACCATCATAACAAGAAGATCAAATTCCTACGATCTGATCGAGGGAGAATTTCTGAGTTATGAGTTTGGCAATCACTTAAGACATTGTGGAATTGTTTCACAGTTGAAGCCACCTGGAACACCACAACGAAATGGTGTGTCCGGACGTCGTAATCGAACCTTATGAGATATGGTGCGATCTATGATGTCTCTTAGCGATCTACCGCTATCATTTTGAGATTATGCGTTAGAGACAGCTGCATTCACTTTAGATAGGGCACCATCTATGTCCGTTGAGACGACGTCATATGAACATTGGTTTGGCAAGAAACCAAAGTTGTCGTTTCTTAATGTTTGGGGCTGCAATGCTTAAGGCTTCAGCCGGAGAAGCTCGAACCCAAAGCGGACAAACACATCTTCATAGGATACCCAAAGGTGACAGTTGGGTATACCTTCTATCTTAGATCCGAGGGCAAATTGTTTGTCACAAGAACGGGTCCTTTCTCGAGAAGGAGTTTCTCTCGAAAGAATTGAGTGGGAGGAAGATAGAACTTGATGAGGTTGTTGAACCTCTACTTCAACCGGAAAGTAGTGCAACACAGAAAGATGTTTCTGTGGCGCCTACGCCTGTTGAAGAGGAAGTTAGTGATAGTGATCATGAAGCTTCGGATCAAGTTGCTATCGAACCTCGTAGGTCGACAAGGATATGTACTACTCCTGAGTGGTACGGTAATCCTGTCTTAGATATCATGTTGTTAGACAACAATGAACCTACGAGCTATGGAGAAGCGATGGTGGGCCCGTATTCCGACAAATGGTTAGAAGCCATGAAATCCGAGATAGGATCCATGTATCAGAACAAAGTATGGACTTTGGTGGACTTGCCCGATGATCGGCAAGCTATTGAGATAAATGGATCTTTAAGAAGAAGACGGACGTGGACGGTGATGTTACCGTCTATGAAGCTGTCGGGACCCCGATTCCAAGTCACATCGATCTAGCCGGTAACACCTCATATCACTTTGCGGCCTCACGCACGGTATTCCCACGGGTGTCGCCTTACCATGGCCCGGGACCGTTTGCGTCTTTTAGCTCACGTATATGATAGTGTCGCTAGAATCCATGTGACAGAGAACCCGGGCCGACATGACTAGTCGTGAACCCAAAGTGGCACTAACTTACGGGGACAGGCATACATGAATCAACATCGAGCATGTCGGTCAGCAGCGTGCGAATCCGGGCTGTAGCACTGGGCTAACAGGACTCCGGTGAACCGGGTTGTAGCAGGCTAGGCAGGACTCCGGATGTCACCGCGTGACATTTCCCCGAAGGGACAGACACAGGAACGAAGTGAATCACATGCCGGCCAGTCAAGTGTTCCGGAGCAGTAGTGCTGGGCTAGCAGGACTCCGGTGAACCGGGCTGTAGCGGACTACTATGGCTCATGGAAGCACAAGACTACATTTCCCCATAAGAGAGGCTACCAAGGATAAACAACTAGGTTGTCGGATCCCACACATACTAAGCATTTCAATCATACACACAATATGCTCGATATGTGCAAATACAACATGGCATCACAACAAGACTCTATGACTCAGAGTATTTATTCATTAGGCTCCGAAGAGCGAGATATTACAAACATGGGTCTCATGACCCAACATTCAGAGCATACAAGCCAAAGCACATGCGGAAGCTTAACATGTCTGAGTACAGACAACTATAAATGAAAAAGGCTGAGAAGCCTGACTATCTACTAGATCCTGCCGAGGGCACAAGATCGTAGCTGAGGTATCAAGCTAAACGTCGAAGTCCACACGGAACTACTAGCGAGATTGACGTCTCTCTGCAAAACATAAAATAAGCAAACGTGAGTACAAATGTGCCCAGCAAGACTTACATCAGGACTATCTACATATGCATTGGTATCAACAAAAGGGGTGGTGGAGTTTAACTGCAGCAAGCCAGCTTTGACTCGGTGGCTATCCTGAATTACAACTGCAAGTAACTCTTTTGAGGTGGCGCACACGAGTCCACAAATTCACCATACCAATACACCACTATGGATCCGCTCCCGTCTCCCTACGAGAACGCCATCCATAGCACTCACGCTTATCTTGCGCATTTTAGAGTATCCACTTTCACTTGTCTATGAACTGTACAGGCGACCCAGAAGTCCTTTACCGCGGACACGGCTATTCGAATAGATCATATTAACCCTGCAGGGGTGTACTTCTTCACACACGCTCTCGCCACTTACCACCATGTACACGTCGTGTACCTCGGCAACCTTCAAGCGGAAGCCTGGCGAGGGAGTCGGCCACGACCTGACTAACCACACAAGTCTCTCATCCAGGTTTATCGCCTATTCGGGTTCCATCCGCAAGGAGATCCGGCCGGGGTGTCGCTCACGGCCCCAAACGATGTGTGCAGGGTTCCCGAGCCCACCATCCGGGTGCCACTCGGTACACCAGGCCACGTGTGCCTAGTCTGTCCCAAGCCCACCTGTACCGGGTGCCACTTGGTAGACTACTAACACTACCTACAAACACCAGAAACTAGTTGCAACTCCTGGACAGAGATCAAGTTGATTAATAAGTCGAGAGGGGTCGAGTTACCGGAACCCAATGTGTGGTAGTAACTGTTCATGGATCACAAACACAGAACTCAGTTCCTGAGGACGGTTCCAATGAGACAACCCACCATGTACTCCTACATGGCCTCTCACCGCTACCTTTACCAAATCGTGTTCACACACTTAGCTCTCACACAGTAGGACATGTTCACCACTTTCCAATTCATCCCCGATGAATCAGACCTGACACAACTCTAAGCAATAGCAGGCACGACAACAAGCATGAATGAGTAGGCACATCAGGGCTCAAACAACTCCTACTCATGCTAGTGGGTTTCATCTATTTAATATGGCAATGACAGGTCATGCAGAGGATAAAGGGGTTCAGCTACCGCAACAAGTAACAGATGAATCGTTGTTGTCCTAATGCAGTAAAAGAGAGCAGGAGCGAGAGAGTGGGATTGTATCAGAATGAACAAGGGGGTTTTGCTTGCCTGGCACTTCTGAAGATAGCATTGAGTCTTCATTAGTGTCAACGATCACAACGCCGGAACATCGTCTACCGAGAGGGGACAAATACCGGCAACAGAGAAGAAATACAATCAATGCAATGCACAATATGATGCATGATCATGACATGGCAATATGAATGTGTTATGGGCTAATGCAAGCTAGAACAGATTGAGATGAGTCCATTTGAACCAAAGATTCAAATGCAAACCCATTTTATAGAGTCATATAAGTGCATTATCTTGTTTCATCTAAACAGCATGGTTAGGTTGCTCTAACATGCATGAAACCAGTACAGATGGATAGATTGGATTTTTCTGATCATTTTTCATATATAAATCTTTTCATTCTGAGCTATAGATTATTTTCTATGATTTTTAGAAGTTTAGGGTATTTTCTGGAATTTCCTGTATAAAAATAATTCTAGTAATTAAATTAATGCGTCAGCATTAAGTCATGCTGGCGTCAGCTGGTCAACAGGACCGTCCAGGTCAAACCTGACAGGTGTGGCCCACCTGTTATTGACTCAGTGCTAAGTAATTAGAAGGGCTGGGGCCCACAGTCAGCGAGTCAGTGGGTTAGCTAAATTTTAATTAGCATCTAAACTAAATTAGCAGGGCCTCGGGCCCACATGTTAATGACCTAGGGGGGTCAAACCCTGGTCAACTCGGTCAAACCTGCCGGCGACTCGACGCCGGCGAGGCCAGACGCGGCGGCGAACCACGGGTTTGCCCTACGGGGCGCCGTTTGGCGCACAGAGCACAGCTACGGGATGCGGACGCTCGTCCGCATCCAACCGTGGGGGTGGCGCGGCCGGGGAGTGGCCAGAGTGGCGCCGGCGACGAGCTTTGCGGCGGCCGGAGTCGGCAGAGAGCGGGGACGCGGTTGCGGTGGCCGTGGCGATGCGCGTTTAGCACCTACGGCGTCTACGTGGTGCGGTGAGTACGATGGACGCATGCCCGGGGCCAAATGGTCACCGGAGCAGCACCGGCGACGAGCGCGGGCGACGGCGGGGTTCGGTCTCCGGCGGCCGGAGGTTGGAGACGCCGTGGCGGCAAGCAGGAGACGCCGTGGCGCGCGCGGCGGCGTCGCGGTGTCCCTCCTTTGCCTACTGGCAGAGGTGGGGGATGACTGGCACGGCGCTGGGCTGGGCTGGCCAGCTGGGCTGCGCTAGGTGAGGCCAGGTAGGTATCCTTTCTCTCCTTCTTTTTATTTGTTTCTGTTTTCTAATATTCTGTAGTCTTTAGGGCTTTATTAAAAATACTTAGACACTTCCTAAACTCATGAAACTACTCATGATCACTGTTGGGAATATATCCTACAGTAAACATTTTAGTTTATGATTATTTGAGCATTTAAAATATTTAATAGCATTTAAATGCCCAAATGCAAATAGAGTATGATTTAATCCAGAGCCCAAATATGTCATGGAAAAATGTGCATCACCTCTGGTTACTGTTTCCAGCATTTTCCAAGAATGATGAACATTTTTGAAAGCCATTTGGATTTACTGGAAATATTTTGGTTGAACCTAGTGAATTCCTTTAATGCTAGGGTTTAGGAAATCCCCATTTCAAGTTTCTTTCAAAGTTTAAACATGATGCACACATGAAGTTAGCCTAGTGCAATACGAGAAGCTAGGGATGTGACAACTCGCCCCCACTAAACAAGAATCTTGTCCCGAGATTCAAGCGTAGGGTAAGAGGAAAAGGGGACACAAAAGCCAACACAATCTTCTCGATCCAATACCCTCATCGAAGATGTTGACTCATTTCTTCAAATTGATCTTGTCGTCTTTGCTTTCGAGATCTTCATCCAACTATGACGACGGAAGAGAGGGAAACTCTATAGGATCCAATCTTCACAAAGGTTGGCAACTCACGATCAACTCATGGAGTGAGACATTGAAACATCTCTTGAGCTGACACACAAAACACACATCTGGAACGAGGAAAGGTAGCAATGACGAGGGTTCAATTTGGTAGGCAACAACTCCACGCTTGGGTAGGATGGTGCATGGTTTCAAAGTAGCGAGGAGATAGTTGCCACGATTCCATAACGAGACATCTTAGAGGGGGTGACTCGTGGAATTATCCCTTAAGTGGCAAAAAGAATTACTTTTGATACAGAGATCATTGGAACTCCCTATACCAGCCTAAGGAAATTCACAAACGAGCGTTTGAAGGAGTTCAAAAGAATGACATAATCGGACTAGAATGGATGATGTGGACTACCTTGTTGAAGACAACGCGATGGATGATTTTGCTTGCGCGTGCTCTCAAGAACTTGAGCATTTCCATATTCATCAAGGTTTTACCATTATCCGTGTCGAGGATCCTGGCAACACAACATACTACCATGATGAACGGTGATGGAGGATGCAGGTGCAAAGGAGGACAACACTTTCTCAGATTTCACCTTAGCGAAGCCAAGGGAGCAAAATCTGGATGATCGACCGAGAGACATTTAGCACTCCGCTTCTAATGTTCTCCTTGATGTGCTAGCGTAACACGGTCAATGCTTAAAACATCAACACGGCCATCAAGTAAAGGTCGAACTTCAGAAACACAAGAATCCATAAGGAATAACTACGGAAGTAAATCCTACGGAATCCTTATGGGGAGGTGGCCAACTTTATCAATCAGGATACTACAATAATAGGTCTTCCGGCTGGGTGTGTTGGCTAGGACATCCACTTACCGGGTTACACAGAGACCAATATTATAATTCTTGGAAAATGTTCCAACCATCATATCTGCCCGAGACTCAAATATGGTTGGTAACAGGATATTCCAGACTCATCGAGTCTAGAAGAAAATGAAGGTTTGCAACACAAATCGACGAGATGACGTTGCGAGATTCTCGGGAAATGAGCTACGGTAGCAAGCTCCAAAACATGAGTTGGTTCTGCTAAACATATGTGAACACGCTATCCCGGACAAGCATGACCACATAGTAGTCTTGTGATAAAACACTACCGAGTTCAGGTGGGGAACCATCATCGAGGATATTGGAGTCTTGTGCATGATCTAGAATTAGCACAACAAGCTCCTTTTCCTTGAACAAATCAATCAGTGGCTTGGTGTGCTAGGAACACATATAGAATGGAGGTAGCGAGCCTATCAAACCATAGCATACTTTGCACATGCATGACTAACTTGGGATGGTTCCAGAGAAAACAAAAACAATCTTTCTCGGATCCACGGCGACACCTTACATCAAGTGCACGTGAATTAAAGAAAGTCACTTCTTTCATCCAAACATATCCTTCATGAGATAGCACGAAGAAAATGCTAGCACAAGTTTCCAACACTAACTTAATGTTCAACACGAGTCATGGAGAAGATAAGAATGTTGCCGATGGGCTCAGCAACAATTTATCAAAATTCCAATGGAGATGGACTTCCATAATTATGTGAACAAGTGATAGCATTGGTCAGACCCAAAGAATATAATGGTGTATGCTCGAGGAAACAACCACGAGTAAGACAACATTATGAACATCGTTGGTTCTGATTTGATTTGACGATAGCCCACACTCAAATCAAAGTATTGACAAGACAGTAGATCCAACAATTGATCACAAGGATCAATCAATGAAGATATCATCTTTCTTCAACACACACACAAAAAGATATCCCTTAGAATGAACTAAGCCAGGCAAGATTTTATCTTCCAACTCTCCAAGTTGTTGTTTGGCTTAACCAACTAGCTCAGGGGTATCCAACACAGATTCTTGGAGAAAGGGTGGTTTACAAGAATACCAACATGATCACGAACTCAACATAGCGGTCAGGTGACGACTTGGTGATACTTCCGAGAAGATATTCGGAAAATCACGTACCACCCATATGTTACTAAGCTCGAGAACAATCTTGCTTTTCAGGGCAAGACGATATGATCAACTGAGCAAGGGTTTGACAAAAATCCTAACTCACTGATTGAAGAGTGCACCAAAAATAAGGACTAGGTAGCACGATCAATCTTAGGATGATGATTCAATAACCAGCACGCTAAGAATGAGAGTATTGCCATTAACTACCAAGCAACGAGTTGCTCAGAGTATTGATTTCACACATCACAGTTCACTTGTCGGTATTCCGGTTGTGACAACACGGGACCGAGGAATGAATAATGATGGCGAGAAGTATCACTGCGTCAAGAATTCATAAGAGGTGGTGCAATTCTCATGACACTCTTGACATAAAGATGGTAACGCTCCAAGGTAGAGCAGAGCAAAAGCTGGATTGACATTTTGGTCTGCGGAATACAATTTCTTTGACCCAATCCTAGATATGGACGAGGTACCGGAGTTTGTTTCTCCTAGTCATTCCGGAATAGAATGGCTTGACAGACCACAAGAATAATAGGCATCGATGAACACGATCGTACACATACCCTTGACTATCAATTGATAGATGAAGGTCGGAATACGACTGAAGAGGGACAACTCAAAGGAACATATAACTTTTTGAGTTGTGGGCGCATAGGTTAGTATGTCGAACAAGTTCAACATATTTCTTCCGGATAACCCATGCAGAAAGGTAGAACTGGCAGATTCACAATGTAGAATGGAGAACTCATCGAGAGCACTCTTGTTGTGATCTTTTGGTTCAACGAGGAGCTTCTGCCAAGGATGGTTCATGGTATTTGGAAGAATGGTATACCACGGACCTCGAGGGCTATTGCAAAGGTTACTAATATCCTAAAGGTACGAGCAACACTATCAACATGAGGTAAGTAGAGTGAATCTTGGGTCAAGAACCCAAGAGTAGAATACCTACTACTAAATAGCATCACGAGATTCTTTCGAGAATGGTGGCCAGAATCATCACACCGGGAACACAAAACATGGCTACATTACTAGGTGACTCCCTAAAACACCTAGGGTCATAATAATAGCTCCAACATATATACCGAGGCAAAAGAGTGCCTCAACGCACCGGTAGTGTGCTTAATCTGGCCCAAAGGGACGCAAAAATAGAGGGAAAGGATTTTGCAAATGCATCAGATTGTTTAGAAACCTGGGATGACTCGGACAGCATAACGGCTGTAAATGCTCAGAAAGGATTTGAGACATTTACAAGGATTTGCATAGTCACTTAACAACATCATATCAAGGTTCTGGGATGAACTATCAACACATGGAAGTAGTAGAAACTGAACTGAGGCTTCAGACCAACAATCCTACGAGTCTACGGATTAGTAACACGTGATCCTGATAGAAAGATGAGAAGCCTAGTTCTTAATCCCCGTATAAGAGAAGAGGATGACTCAGATCAGAAGGCTATAAGGTAAAGGAGTAAAAGAGCCTTACGTTCCCTTCCACAATCAATTCCCTTATATCACTAAAGCATTTCTGGACTCAACTTCGACCAGTTTGGCTTGGTAATCCTACAGGCAGTCAGGCTCTGATACCAAAGCTGTCGGGACCCCGATTCCAAGTCACATCGATCTAGCCGGTAACACCTCATATCACTTTGCGGCCTCACGCACGGTACTCCCACGGGTGTCGCCTTACCATGGCCCGGGACCGTTTGTGACTTTTAGCTCACGTATATGATAGTGTCGCTAGCATCCATATGACAGAGAACCCGGGCCGACATGACTAGTCGTGAACCCAAAGTGGCACTAACTTACGGGGACAGGCATACATGAATCAACATCGAGCATGTCGGTCAGCAGCGTGCGAATCCGGGCTGTAGCACTGGGCTAACAGGACTCCGGTGAACCGGGTTGTAGCAGGCTAGACAGGACTCCGGATGTCACCGCGTGACATTTCCCCGAAGGGACAGACACATGAACGAAGTGAATCACATGCCGGCCAGTCAAGTGTTCCGAAGCAGTAGTGCTGGGCTAGCAGGACTCCGGTGAACCGGGCTGTAGCGGACTACTATGGCTCATGGAAGCACAAGACTACATTTCCCCATAAGAGAGGCTACCAAGGATAAACAACTAGGTTGTCGGATCCCACACATACCAAGCATTTCAATCATACACACAATATGCTCGATATGCGCAAATACAACATGGCATCACAACAAGACTCTACGACTCAGAGTATTTATTCATTAGGCTCCGAAGAGCGAGATATTACAAACATGGGTCTCATGACCCAACATTCAGAGCATACAAGCCAAAGCACATGCGGAAGCTTAACATGTCTGAGTACAGACATCTACAAATGAAAAAGGCTGAGAAGCCTGACTATCTACCAGATCCTGCCGAGGGCACAAGATCGTAGCTGAGGTATCAAGCTAAACGTCGAAGTCCACACGGAACTACTAGCGAGACTGACGTCTCTCTGCAAAACATAAAATAAGCAAACGTGAGTACAAATGTACCCAGCAAGACTTACATCAGGACTATCTACATATGCATCGGTATCAACAAAGGGGGTGGTGGAGTTTAACTGCAGCAAGCCAGCTTTGACTCGGTGGCTATCCTGAACTACGACTGCAAGTAACTCTTTTGAGGTGGCGCACACGAGTCCACATATTCACCATATCAATACACCACTATGGATCCGCTCCCGTCTCCCTACGAGAACGCCATCCATAGCACTCACGCTTATCTTGCGCATTTTAGAGTATCCACTTTTACTTGTCTATGAACTGTACAGGCGACCCAGAAGTCCTTTACCGCGGACACGGCTATTCGAATAGATCATATTAACCCTGCAGGGGTGTACTTCGTCACACACGCTCTCGCCACTTACCACCATGTACACGTCGTGTACCTCGGCAACCTTCAAGCGGAAGCCTGGCGAGGGAGTCGGCCACGACCTGACTAACCACACAAGTCTCTCGTCCAGGTTTATCGCCTATTCGGGTTCCATCCGCAAGGAGATCCGGCCGGGGTGTCGCTCACGGCCCCAAACGATGTGTGCAGGGTTCCCGAGCCCACCATCCGGGTGCCACCTTGGTACACCAGGCCACGTGTGCCTAGTCTGTCCCAAGCCCACCTGTACCGGGTGCCACTTGGTAGACTACTAACACTACCTACAAACACCAGAAACTAGTTGCAACTCCTGGACAGAGATCAAGTTGATTAATAAGTCGAGAGGGGTCGAGTTACCGGAACCCAATGTGTGGTAGTAACTGTTCATGGATCACAAACACAGAACTCAGTTCCTGAGGACGGTTCCAATGAGACAACCCACCATGTACTCCTACATGGCCTCTCACTTCTACCTTTACCAAATCGTGTTCACACACTTAGCTCTCACACAGTAGGACATGTTCACCACTTTCCAATTCATCCCCGATGAATCAGACCTGACACAACTCTAAGCAATAGCAGGCATGACAAACAAGCATGAATGAGTAGGCACATCAGGGCTCAAACAACTCCTACTCATGCTAGTGGGTTTCATCTATTTATTGTGGCAATGACAGGTCATGCAGAGGATAAAGGGGTTCAGCTACCGCAGCAAGTAACAGATGAATCGTTGTTGTCCTAATGCAGTAAAAGAGAGCAGGAGCGAGAGAGTGGGATTGTATCGGAATGAACAAGGAGGTTTTGCTTGCCTGGAACTTCTGAAGATAGCATTGAGTCTTCATTAGTGTCAACGATCACAACGCCGGAACATCGTCTACCGAGAGGGGACAAATACCGGCAACAGAGAAGAAATACAATCAATGCAATGCACAATATGATGCATGATCATGACATGGCAATATGAATGTGTTTTGGGCTAATGCAAGCTAGAACAGATTGAGATGAGTCCATTTGAACCAAAGATTCAAATGCAAACCCATTTTATAGAGTCATATAAGTGCATTATCTTGTTTCATCTAAACAGCATGGTTAGGTTGCTCTAACATGCATGAAACCAGTACAGATGGATAGATTGGATTTTTCTGATCATTTTTCATATATAAATCTTTTCATTCTGAGCTATAGATTATTTTCTATGATTTTTAGAAGTTTAGGGTATTTTCTGGAATTTCCTGTATAAAAATAATTCCAGTAATTAAATTAATGCGTCAGCATTAAGTCATGCTGGCGTCAGCTGGTCAACAGGACCGTCCAGGTCAAACCTGACAGGTGTGGCCCACCTGTCATTGACTCAGTGCTAACCAGGGTTTCGTTAAATCCTAACTAAAGTAATTAGAAGGGCTGGGGCCCACAGTCAGCGAGTCAGTGGGTTAGCTAAAATTTAATTAGCATCTAAACTAAATTAGCAGGGCCTCGGGCCCACATGTTAATGACCTAGGGGGTCAAACCCTGGTCAACTCGGTCAAACCTGCCGGCGACTCGACGCCGGCGAGGCCAGACGCGGCGGCGAGCCACGGGTTTGCCCTATGGGGCGCCGTTTGGCGCGCGGAGCACAGCTACGGGATGCGGACGCTCGTCCGCATCCAACCGTGGGGGTGGCGCGGCCGGGGTGTGGCCGGAGTGGCGACGGCGACGAGCTTTGCGGCGGCCGGAGTCGGCAGAGAGCGGGGACGCGGTTGCGGTGGCCGTGGCGATGTGCGTTTAGCACCTACGGCGTCTACGTGGTGCGGTGAGTACGATGGACGCATGCCCGGGGCCAAATGGTCACCGGAGCAGCACCGGCGACGAGCGCGGGCGACGGCGGGGTTCGGTCTCCGGCGGAGCGACGGCTACAGCGTGCAAATGGAGAGCAGAGGAGGGGGGTTCGGGTCAGTGGCTCACGGCGAGTCGGACGAGCAGGTCGGCGAGCTCGGAGACGGTCCGGAGCGGGCGGTGCGGCGGAGGCGATCTCCGGCGGCCGGAGGTTGGAGAAGAGCTCGGGTCGTCGCTTGGGGCGTTCGGCGTCGCGTGCGTCGACGGAGATGGCGATGGCGATGAGGCGGAGCTTGGGAGCGCGTCGGAGAGGCAAGGGGAGCACGGTGGGCGCGACTACGTCGGCGGGACGGCGACGGCTGCTTCGGCCATGGCGAGGAGAGGGCGAGAGAGAGAACCAGGGGGGAATGAGGTATCGGGGCGGTCGAGCGGGCGACGTGGGCGTCGTCCAGATCCTCCAGAGGCGCGGGCGGCAAGCAGGAGACGCCGTGGCGCGCGCGGCGGCGTCGCGGTGTCCCTCCTCTGCCTACTGGCAGAGGTGGGGGATGACTGGCACGGCGCTGGGCTGGGCCGGCCAGGTGGGCTGGCCAGGTGGGCTGCGACAGGTGAGGCCAGGTAGGTATCCTTTCTCTCCTTTTTTATTTGTTTCTGTTTTCTAATATTCTGTAGACTTTAGGGCTTTATTAAAAATACTTAGACACTTCCTAAACTCATGAAACTACTCATGATCACTGTTGGGAATATATCCTACAGTAAACATTTTAGTTTATGATTATTTGAGCATTTAAAATATTTAATAGCATTTAAATGCCCAAATGCAAATAGAGTATGATTTAATCCAGAGCCCAAATATGTCATGGAAAAATGTGCATCACCTCTGGTTACTATTTCCAGCATTTTCCAAGAATGATGAACATTTTTGAAAGCCATTTGGATTTACTAGAAATATTTTGGTTGAACCTAGTGAATTCCTTTAATGCTAGGGTTTAGGCAATCCCCATTTCAAGTTTCTTTCAAAGTTTAAACATGATGCACACATGAAGTTAGCCTAGTGCAATACGAGAAGCTAGGGGTGTGACAGAAGCTCGACTTGTGGCAAAGAGTTTTTCACAAGTTCAAGGAGTTGACTACGATGAGATTTTCTCACCCGTAGCGATGCTTAAGTCCGTCGGATTCATGTTAGCATTAGCTGTATTTTTCGATTATGAAATCTGACAGATGGATGTCAAAACAAGTTTTCTTACCAGTTTTCGTAAGAAAAGGTTGTATGTGATACAATCAAAGGTTTTGTCGATCCTAAGGATGCTAAAAGGTATGCTGGCTCCAGCGATCCTTCTATGGATTAGAGCAAGCATCTCGGAGTCGGAATATATGCATTGATCAAAGTTTTTAGGTTTATACAATGTTTGCTAGAAACTTGTATTTACAAGAAAGTGAGTGGGAGCACTACAACATTTCTGATAAGTATATGTGGATGACATATTGTTGATCCGAAATGATGTAGAATTTCTGGAAAGCATAAACGGGTGTTTGAAAAGTGATTTTCAAAGGAAGACCTGGATAAAGCTGCTTACATATTGGGCATCAAGATCTATAGAGATAGATCAAGACGCCCGATGATACTTTCAAAAGAACACACACCTTTGACATGATTTTGAAGGAGTTCAAAATAGACCAGTCAAAGAAGGAGTTCTTACCTGAGTTGTAAGGTGTGAAGTTGAGTAAGACTCAAAGCTTGATCACGGCAGAAGAAAGAGGAAGGACGAAGGTCGTCCCCTATGCTTTTGTCATAGGCTCTATACGGTATGCCATGCTGAGTACCGCACCTGATTTGTGCCTTGCCACATGTCTGGCAAGAGGGTACAAAGGTGATCCAGGAGTGGATCACTGGACAGTTGTCAAAATTGTCCTTAGAGGAATAAGGAAATATTTCTCGGTTATGGAGGTGATAAAGAGTTCGACGTTAAGAGTTACGTCGATGCAAGCTTTAACACCTATCCGGATGACTATGAGTAGAAAAACCGGATATGTATAATGGAGCAACCATTTGGAATAGCTCCAAGTGGAACGTGGTAGCAGCATCTATGATATGACATAAAGTTTTGCGAAGTACATGCGGATCTGATTGTTGCAGACCCGTTGACTATAACCTCTCTCACAAGCATAACATGATCAAACCCAGAACTCATTGAGTGTTAATCACATAGTGATGTGAACTAGATTATTGACTCTAGTAAACTCTTTGGATGTTAGTCACATGGTGATGTGACCTGTGAGTGTTAATCACATGGCGATGTGAACTAGATTATTGACTCTAGTACAAGTGGGAGACTGTTAGAAATATGCCCTAGAGGCAATAATAAATTGGTTATTATTATATTTCCTTGTTCATGATAATCGTTTATTATCCATGCTAGAATTGTATTGATAGGAAACTCAGATACCTGTGTGGATACATAGACAACACCATGTCCCTAGTAAGCCTCTAGTTGACTAGCTCGTTGATCAATAGATGGTTACGGTTTCCTGACCATGGACATTGGATGTCGTTGATAACGGGATCACATCATTAGGAGAATGATGTGATGGACAAGACCCAATCCTAAGCCTGGCACAAGATCGTGTAGTTCGTTTGCTAAAGCTTTTCTAATGTCAAGTATCATTTCCTTAGACCATGAGATTGTGCAACTCCCGGATACCGTAGGAATGCTTTGGGTGTACCAAACGTCACAACGTAACTGGGTGGCTATAAAGGTGCACTACAGGTATCTCCAAAAGTGTCTGTTGGGTTGGCACGAATCGAGACTGGGATTTGTCACTCCGTGTAAACGGAGAGGTATCTCTGGGCCCACTCGGTAGGACATCATCATAATGTGCACAATGTGACCAAGGAGTTGATCACGGGATGATGTGTTACGGAACGAGTAAAGCGATCTACAATGGTATGTAGATGCACTCCCCTTCCCCTCGGTGCTAGATTACTCCATAGATTGATCTTGGTGATGCGTAGAAAATTTTAAATTTCTGCATCGATCCCAACACTCCTCTCTCTCTTGTTGCTAGATGACTCCATAGATTGATCTTGGTGATGCTTAGAAAATTTTAAATTTCTACAACGATCCCCAACAGTGGCATCATGAGCTAGGTCTATGCGTAGTTTCTATGCACGAGTAGAACACAAGTTGTTGTGGGCGTCGATTTTGTCAATTTACTTGCCGTTACTAGTCTTATCTTGATTCGGCGGCATCGTGGGATGAAGCGGCCCGGACCGACCTTACACGTACGCTTACGTGAGACAGGTTCCACCGACTGACATGCACTAGTTGCATAAGGTGGCTAGCGGGTGTCTGTCTCTCCCACTTTAGTCGGATCGGATTCGATGAAAAGGGTCCTTATGAAGGGTAAATAGAAATTGGCATATCACGTTGTGGCTTTGGCGTAGGTAAGAAACGTTCTTGCTAGAAACCTATAGCAGCCACGTAAAAATTTGCAACAACAATTAGAGGACGTCTAACTTGTTTTTGCGGCATGTGTCATGTGATGTGATATGGCCAGAAGAATGTGATGAATGATATATGTGATGTATGAGATTGATCATGTTCTTGTAATAGGAATCACAACTTGCATGTCGATGAGTATGACAACCGGCAAGAGCCATAGGAGTTGTCTTAATTTATTTATGACCTGCGTGTCAACTAAGACGTCATGTAATTACTTTACTTTATTGCTAACCGTTAGCCATAGTAGTAGAAGTAATAGTTGGCGAGACAACTTCACGAAGACACGATGATGGAGATCATGGTGTCATGCCGGTGACAATGATGAACATGGCGCCCCGAAGATGGAGATCAAAAGGAGCAAAATGATATTGGCCATATCATGTCACTATTTGATTGCATGTGATGTTTATCATGTTTTACATCTTATTTGCTTAGAACGACGGTAGCATAAATAAGATGATCCCTCGCTAAAATTTCAAGGAAGTGTTCCCCCTAACTGTGCACCGTTGCGAAGGTTCGTTGTTCCGAAGCACCACGTGATGATCGGGTGTGATAGGTTCTAACGTTCGCATACAACGGGTGTAAGCCAGATTTACACACGCAATACACTTAGGTTGACTTGACAAGCCTAGCATGTACAGACATGGCCTCGGAACACAAGAGACCGAAAGGTCGAACATGAGTCGTATAGCTGATACGATCAACATGAAGATGTTCACCGATGATGACTAGTCCGTCTCACGTGATGATCGGACACGGCCTAGTTGACTCGGATCATGTATCACTTAGATGACTAGAGGGATGTCTGTCTGAGTGGGAGTTCATTAATAATTTGATTAGATGAACTTAATTATCATGAACTTAGTCTAAAATCTTTACAATATGTATTGTAGATCAAATGGCCCACGTTAATGTCAACCTCAACTTCAACGTGTTCCTAGAGAAAACCAAGCTGAAAGACGATGGTAGCAACTATACGGACTGGGTCCGGAACTTGAGGATCATCCTCATAGCTGCCAAGAAAGCATATGTCCTTGAAGCACTGCTAGGTGAAGCACCCGTCCCAGCAAACCAAGACGTTATGAACGCCTGGCAAACACGTGTTGATGATTACTCCCTGGTTCAGTGCGGCATGCTTTACAGCTTAGAACCGGGGCTCCAAAAGCGTTTCGAGCAGCACGGAGCATATGAGATGTTCCAAGAGCTGAAAATGGTTTTCCAAGCTCATGCCCGGGTCGAGAGATATGAAGTATCCGACAAGTTCTATAGTTGTAAGATGGAGGAGAATAGTTCCGTCAGCGAACACATACTCAAAATGTCTGGGTTGCACAACCGCTTGTCTTAGCTGGGAGTTAATCTCCCGGATGACGCGGTCATTGACAGAATCCTTCAGTCGCTTCCACCTAGCTACAAGAGCTTTGTGATGAATTTCAATATGCAGGGGATGGAAAAGACCATTCCTGAGGTATATTCAATGCTGAAATCAGCGGAGGTGGAGATCAAAAAGGAACATCAAGTGTTGATGGTGAATAAAACCACTAAGTTCAAGAAAGACAAGGGTAAGAAGAACTTCAAGAAAGACGGCAAGGGAGTTGCCGCGCCCGGTAAGCAAGCTGCCGGGAAGAAGACAAAGAATGGACCCAAGCCTAAGACTGAGTGCTTTTATTGCAAGGGAAACGGTCACTGGAAGTGGAACTGCCCCAAGTACTTAGCGGATAAGAAGGCCGGCAATACCAAAGGTATATGTGATATACATGTTATTGATGTGTACCTAACCAGCGCTCGTAGTAGCTCCTGGGTATTTGATACCGGTGCGGTTGCTCATATTTGTAACTCAAAGCAGGAGCTGCGGAATAAGCGGAGACTGGCGAAGGACGAGGTGACGATGCAGGTCGGGAATGGTTCCAAGGTCGATGTGATCGCCGTCGGCACGCTACCTCTACATTTACCTACGGGATTAGTTTTAAACCTCAATAATTGTTATTTAGTGCCAGCTTTGAGCATGAACATTGTATCTGGATCTCGTTTGATGCGAGATGGCTACTCATTTAAATCAGAGAATAATGGTTGTTCTATTTATATGAGAGATATGTTTTATGGTCATGCCCCGCTGGTCAATGGTTTATTCTTAATGAATCTCGAACGTAATGTTACACATATTCATAGTGTGAATGCCAAGAAATGTAAGGTTGATAATGATAGTCCCACATACTTGTGGCACTGCCGCCTTGGTCACATTGGTGTCAAACGCATGAAGAAACTCCATGCAGTTGGACTTTTGGAGTCTCTTGATTATGAATCATTTGACACGTGCGAACCATGCCTCATGGGAAAAAATGACCAAGACTCCGTTCTCCGGAACAATGGAGCGAGCAACCAACTTATTGGAAATCATACATACTGATGTGTGCGGTCCAATGAGCGTTGAGGCTCGCGGTGGCTATCGTTATGTTCTCACCCTCACTGATGACTTGAGTAGATATGGGTATGTCTACTTAATGAAACAAAAGTCTGAGACCTTTGAAAAGTTCAAGGAATTTTAGAGTGAGGTTGAGAATCAACGTGACAGGAAAATAAAGTTCTTACGATCAGATCGTGGAGGGGAATATTTGAGTCACGAATTTGGCACACACTTAAGGAAATGTGGAATTGTTTCACAACTCACGCCGCCTGGAACACCTCAGCGTAATGGTGTGTCCGGACGTCGTAATCGCACTCTATTGGATATGGTGCGATCTATGATGTCTCTTACCGATCTACCGCTATCATTCTGGGGTTATGCTTTAGAGACTGCCGCATTCACTTTAAATAGGGCTCCGTCGAAATCCGTTGAGACGACACCGTATGAATTATGGTTTGGAAAGAAACCTAAGCTGTCGTTTCTTAAAGTTTGGGGATGCGATGCTTATGTCAAGAAACTTCAACCTGAAAAGCTCGAACCCAAGTCGGAAAAATGCGTCTTCATAGGTGTAACGCCCATGATGCGGCTATATCTCCCACGTGTCGAGGCACGACTTAGAGGCATAACCGCATTGTAGGTATTGTCGCAAGAAGGGTCATCTTCACACTATCCCATGTAATGAACAAGAATGGGATAACGAGAGTTGGCTTACAATCGCCACTTCACACAATACATAAATAAATTCATACATCATCCAAAATCCACACATAGACTGACTACGGTCAAATCCAAAAGAAAATAAGATAACCCCAAATGCTAGATCCCCGATCGTCCCAACTGGGCTCCACTACTGATCATCAGGAAACGAAACATAGTAACGACCACGTTCCTCGTCGAACTCCCACTTGAGCTCGGTTGCGTCATCTACACTGGTATCATCGGCACCTGCAACTGTTTTGGTAGAATCTGTGAGTCACGGTCAAATCCAAAAGAAAATAAGATAACCCCAAATGCTAGATCCCCGATCGTCCCAACTGGGCTCCACTACTGATCATCAGGAAACGAAACATAGTAACGACCACGTTCCTCATCGAACTCCCACTTGAGCTCGGTTGTGTCATCTGCACTGATATCATCGGCACCTGCAACTGTTTTGGTAGAATCTGTGATTGGTTGCGTCATCTGCACTGGTATCATCGGCACCTGCAACTGTTTTGGTAGAATCTGTGAGTCATGACTCACAGATTCTACCAAAACAGTTGCAGGTGACTCACAGATTCTACCAAAACAGTTGCAGGTGCTGATGATACCAGTGCAGATGACGCAACCGAGCTCAAGTGGGAGTTCGACGAGGAACGTGGTCGTTACTATGTTTCGTTTCCTGATGATCAGTAGTGGAGCCCAGTTGGGACGATCGGGGATCTAGCATTTGGGGTTATCTTATTTTCTTTTGGATTTGACCGTAGTCGGTCTATGTGTGGATTTTGGATGATGTATGAATTTATTTATGTGTTGTGTGAAGTGGCGATTGTAAGCCAACTCTCGTTATCCCATTCTTGTTCATTACATGGGATTGTGTGAAGATGACCCTTCTTGCGACAATACCTACAATGCGGTTATGCCTCTGAGTCGTGCCTCGACACGTGGGAGATATAGCCGCATCGTGGGCGTTACAATAGGATACCCTAAGGAAACCATTGGGTATACCTTCTACCTCAGATCCGAAGGCAAGATCTTCGTTGCCAAGAATGGGTCCTTTCTGGAGAAAGAGTTTCTCTCGAAAGAAGTAAGTGGGAGGAAAGTGGAACTTGATGAGATGACCCCTCTCGAACCAGAAAGTAGCGCAGCACAAGAAAATGTTTCTGTGGTGCCTGCACCGACTAGAGAGGAAGTTAATGATGACGATCATGATCAAGTTACCACTGAACTTCGTAGGTCCACAAGGACACGTTCCGCACCAGAGTGGTACGGCAACCCTGTCCTGGAAATCATGTTGTTGGACAACGGTGAACCTTCAGACTATGAAGAAGCAATGGCGAGCCCAGATTCCAACAAATGGCTTGAAGCCATGCAATCCGAGATAGGATCCATGTATGAAAACAAAGTATGGACTTTAACAGACTTGCCCGATGATCGGCGAGCGATAGAAAATAAATGGATCTTTAAGAAGAAGACGGACGCGGATGGAAATGTTACCATCTATAAAGCTAGACTTGTCGCTAAGGGTTATCGACAAGTTCAAGGAGTTGACTACGATGAGACCTTCTCACCCGTAGCGAAGCTGAAGTCCGTCTGAATCATGTTAGCAATTGCCGCATTGTACGATTATGAAATATGGCAAAGGGACGTCAAAACAGCATTCCTTAACGGCTTCCTTAAGGAAGAATTCTATATGATGCAGCCGGAAGGTTTTGTCGATCCTAAGAATGCTGACAAGGTATGCAAGCTCCAACGCTCAATCTATGGGCTGGTGCAGGCATCTCGGAGTTGGAACATTCGCTTTGATGAGATGATCAAAGCGTTTGGGTTTACACAGACTTATGGAGAAGCCTGTGTTTACAAGAAAGTGAGTGGGAGCTCTGTAGCATTTCTCATATTATATGTGGATGACATACTATTGATGGGAAATGATATAGAATTCTTGGAAAACATAAATGCCTACTTGAATAAGTGTTTTTCAATGAAGGACCTTGGAGAAGCTGCTTACATATTAGGCATCAAGATCTATAGAAATAGATCGAGACGCCTCATAGGTCTTTCACAAAGCACATACCTTGACAAGATATTGAAGAAGTTCAATATGGATCAGTCCAAGAAGGGGTTCTTGCCTGTATTGCAAGGCGTGAAATTGAGCACGGCTCAATGCCCGACCATGACAGAAGATAGAGAAAAGATGAGTGTCATCCCCTATGCCTCGGCCATAGGGTCTATTATGTATGCCATGCTGTGTACCAGACCTGATGTAAACCTTGCCGTAAGTTTGGTAGGAAGGTACCAAAGTAATCCCGGCATGGAACACTGGACAGCGGTCAAGAACATCCTGAAGTACCTGAAAAGGACTAAGGATATGTTTCTCGTTTATGGAGGTGACGAAGAGCTCGTCGTAAAGGGTTATGTCGATGCTAGCTTCGACACAGATCTGGATGACTCTAAGTCACAAACCGGATACGTGTATATTTTGAATGGTGGGGCAGTCAGCTGGTGCAGTTGCAAGCAAAGCGTCGTGGCGGGATCTACATGTGAAGCGGAGTACATGGCAGCCTCGGAGGCAGCACATGAAGCAATCTGGATGAAGGAGTTCATTGCCGACCTAGGAGTTATTCCCAATGCATCGGGGCCGATGACTCTCTTCTGTGACAACACTGGAGCTATTGCCCTTGCCAAAGAGCCCAGGTTTCACAAGAAGACCAGGCACATCAAGCATCGCTTCAACTCCATTTGTGAAAATGTTCAAAATGGAGACATAGATATTTGTAAAGTGCATACGGATTTGAATGTCGCAGATCCGTTGACTAAACCTCTTCCACGGGCGAAACATGATCAACACCAGAACTCTATGGGTGTACGATTCATCACAATGTAACTAGATTATTGACTCTAGTGCAAGTGGGAGACTGTTGGAAATATGCCCTAGAGGCAATAATAAAATGGTTATTATTATATTTCCTTGTTCATGATAATTATCTATTGTTCATGCTATAATTGTGTTATCCGGAAATCGTAATACATGTGTGAACACATAGACCATAACATGTCCCTAGTGAGCCTCTAGTTGACTAGCTCGTTGATCAATAGATGGTTACGGTTTCCTGACCATGGACATTGGATGTCATTGATAACGGGATAACATCATTAGGAGAATGATGTGATGGACAAGACCCAATCCTAAGCATGGCACTAGATCGTGTAGTTCGTTTGCTAAAGCTTTTCTAATGTCAAGTATCATCTCCTTAGACCATGAGATCGTGCAACTCCCGGATACCGTAGGAATGCTTTGGGTGTACCAAACGTCACAACGTAACTGGGTGGCTATAAAGGTGCACTACAGGTATCTCCGAACGTGTCTGTTGGGTTGGCACGGATCGAGACTGGGATTTGTCACTCCGTATGATGGAGAGGTATCTCTGGGCCCACTCGGTATTGCATCATCATAATGAGCTCAATGTGACTAAGTAGTTAGTCACGGGATCATGCATTACGGAACGAGTAAAGTGACTTGCCGGTAACAAGATTGAACGAGGTATTGGGATACCGACGATCGAATCTCGGGCAAGTAACGTACCGATTGACAAAGGGAATTGTATACGGGATTGATTGAATCCTCGACATCGTGGTTCATCCGATGAGATTATCGTGGAGCATGTGGGAGCCAACATGGGTATCCAGATCCCGCTGTTGGTTATTGACCGGAGAGTTGTCTCGGTCATGTCTACGTGTCTCCCGAACCCGTAGGGTCTACACACTTAAGGTTCGGTGACGCTAGAGTTGTAGAGATATTAGTATGCGGTTAACCAAAAGTTGTTCGGAGTCCCGGATGAGATCCCGGACGTCACGAGGAGTTCCGGAATGGTCCGGAGGTAAAGATTTATATATAGGAAGTCCAGTTTCGGCCACCAGGAGAGTTTCGGGGGTCACCGGTATTGTACCGGGACCACCGGAAGGGTCCCGGGGGTCCACGGGGCGGGGCCACCTATCCCGGAGGGCCCCATGGGCTGAAGTGGCGTGGGAACCAGCCCCTGGTGGGCTGGTGCGCCCCACCCAAGGGCCCAAGGCGCCTAGGGTTGGAAACCCTAGGGGGCGTTGCGCCCCCCTGGTTGGAAACCCTAAGGGGGTCGTTGCCCCCCGAGGGGCCGCCCCCCCCCCTCTAGATGGGATCTCCAAAGGGGGCATGCGCCCCCCCTAGCCCCTATATATAGTGGAGGGGAGGGAGAGCAGCCGCACCCTAAGCCCTGGCGCCTCCCTCTCCCTCCCGTGACACCTATTCCTCCTCCAGTAGCGCTTGGCGAAGCCCTGCTGGAATCCCGCTGCATCCACCACCATGCCGTCGTGCTGCTGGATCTGTTGGGGAACGTAGCAGAAATTCAAAATTTTCTACGCATCACCAAGATCAATCTATGGAGTAATCTAGCAACGAGGGGAAGGGGAGTGCATCTACATACCCTTGTAGATCGCGATGCGGAAGCGTTGCAAGAACGCGGATGAAGGAGTCGTACTCGTAGCGATTCAGATCGCGGTTGATTCCGATCTAAGCGCCGAATCACGGCGCCTCCGCGTTCAACACACGTGCAGCCCGGTGACGTCTCCCACGCCTTGATCCAGCAAGGAGAGAGGGAGAGGTTGGGGAAGACTCCGTCCAGCAGCAGCACGACGGCGTGGTGGTGATGGAGGAGCGTGGCAATCCCGCAGGGCTTCGCCAAGCACCGCGGGAGAAGAGGAGGACATGGAAGAGGGGGAGGGCTGCGCCAGAACTTAGGTTGCTGCTGCCCTCCCACCCCCACATATATATAGGGGCAAGGGAGAGGGGGGCCGCCCCCCTCAGATCCAATCTGAGGAGGGGGCGGCGGCCAGGGGGGTTGCCTTGCCCCCCAAGGCAAGGGGGGGCCTCCCCTTAGGGTTCCCCCAAACCCCCAGGCGCATGGGCCCTGGGAGGGAAGGCGCCCAGCCCACTAAGGGGCTGGTCCCTCTCCACATACAGCCCATAGGGCCCTCCGGGGCTGGTGGCCCCTCCCGGTGGACCCCCGGAACCCTCCGGTGGTCCCGGTACATTACCGGTGACGCCCGAAACTCTTCCGGTGGCCAAAACGGGACTTCCCATATATAAATCTTTACCTCCGGACCATTCCGGAACTCCTCGTGACGTCCGGGACTCCGAACAACATTCGGTAACCATGTATATCTATTCCCTATAACCCTAGCGTCATCGAACCTTAAGTGTGTAGACCCTACGGGTTCGGGAACCATGCAGACATGACCGAGACGTTCTCCGGCCAATAACCAACAGCGGGATCTGGATACCCATGTTGGCTCCCACATGTTCCACGATGATCTCATCGGATGAACCACGATGTCGGGGATTCAATCAATCCCGTATACAATTCCCTTTGTCAATCGGTATGTTACTTGCCCGAGATTCGATCGTCGGTATCCCGATACCTTGTTCAATCTCGTTACCGGCAAGTCTCTTTACTCGTTCCGTAACACATCATCCCGTGATCAACTCCTTGGTCACATTGTGCACATTATGATGATGTCCTACCGAGTGGGCCCAGAGATACCTCTCCGTTTACACGGAGTGACAAATCCCAGTCTCGATTCGTGCCAACCCAACAGACACTTTCGGAGATACCTGTAGTGCACCTTTATAGCCACCCAGTTACGTTGTGACGTTTGGTACACCCAAAGCATTCCTACGGTATCCGGGAGTTGCACAATCTCATGGTCTAAGGAAATGATACTTGACATTAGAAAAGCTCTTAGCAAACGAACTACACGATCTTGTGCTAGGCTTAGGATTGGGTCTTGTCCATCACATCATTCTCCTAATGATGTGATCCCGTTATCAACGACATCCAATGTCCATGGTCAGGAAACCGTAACCATCTATTGATCAACGAGCTAGTCAACTAGAGGCTTACTAGGGACATGGTGTTGTCTATGTATCCACACATGTATCTGAGTTTCCTATCAATACAATTTTAGCATGGATAATAAACGATTATCATGAACAAGGAAATATAATAATAACCAATTTATTATTGCCTCTAGGGCATATTTCCAACAGTCTCCCACTTGCACTAGAGTCAATAATCTAGTTCACATCACCATGTGATTAACACTCACAGGTCACATCACCATGTGACCAACATCCAAAGAGTTTACTAGAGTCAACAATCTAGTTCACATCACTATGTGATTAACACTCAATGAGTTCTGGTTTGATCATGTTATGCTTGTGAGAGAGGTTATTAGTCAACGGGTCTGAACCTTTCAGATCCGTGTGTGCTTTACGAATATCTATGTCATCTTGTGGATGCTACCACGCGCTACTTGGAGCCATTTCAAATAACTGCTCTACTATACGAATCCGGTTTACTACTCAGAGTCATCCGGATTAGTGTCAAAGTTCGCATCGACGTAACCCTTTACGACGAACTCCTTTTCACCTCCATAATCGAGAAAATTCCTTAGTCCACTAGATACTAAGGATAAGTTCGACCGCTGTCATGTGATCCATTCCCGGATCACTATTGTACCCCTTGACCAACTCATGGCAAGGCACACTTCATGTGCGGTACACAGCATAGCATACTGTAGAGCCTACGTCTAAAGCATAGGGGACGACCTTCGTCCTTTCTCTCTCTTCTGCTGTGGTCAGGTCTTGAGTCTTACTCAATACTCACACCTTGTAACACAGCCAAGAACTCCTTCTTTGCTGATCTATTTTGAACTCTTTCAAAATCATGTCAAGGTGTGCGTTCTTTGAAAGTATCATCAGGCGTCTTGATCTATCTCTATAGATCTTGATGCCCAATATGTAAGCAGCTTTATCCAGGTCTTCCTTTGAAAAACTCCTTTCAAACAACCCTTTATGCTTTCCAGAAATTTTACATCATTTCGGATCAACAATATGTCATTCACATATACTTATCAGAAATGTTGTAGCGCTCCCACTCACTTTATTGTAAATACAAGTTTCTAACAAACTTTGTATAAACCCAAAAACTTTGATCACTCCATCAAAGCATATATTCTGACTCCGAGATGCTTGCTCTAGTCCATGGAAGGATCGCTGGAGCTAGCATACCTTTTAGCATCCTTAGGATCGACAAAACCTTTCTGATTGTATCACATACAACCTTTCCTTACGAAAACTGGTAAGGAAACTTGTTTTTGACATCCATCTGCCAGATTTCATAAATGCAGCTAATGCTAACATGATTCTGACGGACTTAAGCATCGCTACGGATGAGAAAATCTCATCGTAGTCAACTCCTTGAACTTGTGAAAATACTCTTTGCCACAAGTCGAGCTTCATAGACGGTAACATTACCGTCCATGTCCGTCTTCTTCTTAAAGATCCATTTATCTCAATGGCTTGCCGATCATCGGGCAAGTTCACCAAAGTCCATGCTTTGTTCTGATACATGGATCCTATCTCGGATTTCATGGCTTCTAACCATTTGTCGGAATATGGGCCCACCATCGCTTCTCCATAGCTCGTAGGTTCAGTATTGTCTAACAACATGATATCTAAGACAGGATTACCGTACCACTCAGGAGTAGTACATATCCTTGTCGACCTACGAGGTTTGGTAGTGACTTGATCCGAAGTTTCATGATCACTATCATAAGCTTCCACTTCAATTGGTGTAGGTGCCACAAGAACAACTTCCTGTGCCCTGCTACACACTAGTTGAAGTGACGGTTCAATAACCTTATCAAGTCTCCACCATCCTCCCACTCAATTCTTTCAAGAGAAACTTTTCCTCGAGTAAGGACTCGTTTCTAGAAGCAATTACTTTTGCTTCCAGATCTGAAATAGGAGGTATACCCAACTGTTTTGGGTATTCTATGAAGATGCATTTATCCGCTTTGGGTTCGAGCTTATCAGCCTGAAACCTTTTCACATAAGCGTCGCAGCCCCAAACTTTTAAGAAACGACAGCTTAGGTTTCTCTAAACCGTAGTTCATACGGTGTCATCTCAACGGAATTGCGTGGT
The DNA here is from genome assembly GCF_018294505.1 of Triticum aestivum. Lineage (NCBI taxonomy): Eukaryota > Viridiplantae > Streptophyta > Magnoliopsida > Poales > Poaceae > Triticum > Triticum aestivum. The sequence goes on along the minus strand of NC_057796.1, from coordinate 406,215,979 downwards.
GCCCTATTTAAAGTGAATGCGGTTGTCTCTAATGCCTAACCCATAAACGATAGTTGTAATTCGATAAGAGACATCATGGTATGCACCATATCCAATAGGGTGCAGTTATGATGTTCGGACACACCATCACACTGTGGTGTTCCAAGCGGTATTAATTGTGAAACACTTTCCACAATGTCTTAATTGTGTGCCAAACTCGTAACTCAGATATCTCTATGATCATATCATAGACATTTTATCCACTTGTCACGACGATCTTCAACTTCACTCTGAAATTACTTGAACCTTTCAATAATTCAGACTTGTGTTTCATCAAGTAAATACACTCAGCATCTACTCAAATCATCTGTGAAGTAAGAACATAACGATATCCACTGCGTGCCTCAGCACTCATTGGACTGCACACATCAAAATGTATTACTTCCAACAAGTTGCTCTCTTGTTCCATCTTACTGAAAACGAGGCCTTTCAGTCATCTTGCCCATGTGGTATGATTTGCATGTCTCAAGTGATTCAAAATCAAGTGAGTCCAAACGATCCATCTGCATGGAGTTTCTTCATGCATATATACCAATAGACATGGTTCGCATGTCTCAATCTTTTCAAAAACGAGTGAGTCCAAAGATCCATCTACATGGAGCTTCTTCATGCGTTCTATACCAATATGACTCAAATGGCAGTGCCACAAGTATGTGGTACTATCATTACTATTTTATATCTTTTGGCACGAACATGTGTATCACTGCGATCGAGATTCATTTTAGGTGCAAGACCATTGAAGGTATTATTCAAATAAACAGAGTAACCATTATTCTCCTTAAATGAATAACCGTATTGCGATAAACATAATCCAATCATGTTTATGCTCAACGCAAACACCAAATAACAATTATTTAGGTTTAACACCAATCTCGATGGTAGAGGGAGCATGCGATGCTTGATCACATCAACCTTGGAAACACTTCCAACACATATCGTCATCTCACCTTTAGCTAGTCTCCGTTTATTCCGCAGCTTTTATTTCGAGTTACTAACACTTAGCAACCGAACCGGTATCTAATACCCTGGTGCTGCTAGGAGTACTAGTAAAGTACACATTCATATAATGTATATCCAATATACTTCTGTCGACCTTGCCTGCCTTCTCATCTACCAAGTATCTAGGGTAGTTCTGCTTCAGTGACCGTTCCCCTCATTACAGAAGCACTTAGTCTCGGGTTTGGGTTCAACCTTGGGATTCTTCACTAGAGCAGCAAATGATTTGCTGTTTCATGAAGTATCCCTTTTGCCCTTGCCCTTCTTGAAACTAGTGGTTTTACTAACCATCAACAATTGATGCTCCTATTTGATTTCTACTTTCGCGGTGTCAAACATCGCGAGTTGCTCAAGGATCATCATGTCTATCCCTGATATGTTATAGTTCATCACGAAGCTCTAATAGCTTGGTGGCAGTGACTATGGAGAACCATCACTATCTCATCTGGAAGATTAACTCCCACTCGATTCAAGTGATTGTAGTACTCAGACAATCTGAGCACATGCTCAACGATTGAGCTTTTCTCCCTTAGTTTGCAGGCTTAAGAAACTTGTCAGAGGTCTCATACCTCTTGACGTGGGCACTAGTCTGAAATCCCAATTTCAGTCTTCGGAACATCTCATATGTTCTGCGACGTTTCAAAAACGTCTTTGGTGCCACAATTCTAAACCGTTAGCATTACGCACTGAACTATCACGTAGTCATCAAAACGTGTATGTCAGATGTTTCGTAACATCTACAGACAACGCTCGAGGTTCAGCACACCGAGCGGTGCATTAAGGACATAAGCCTTCTGTGCAGCAATGAGGACAATCCTCAGTTCACGGACCCAGTCCGCATAATTGCTACTATCAACTTTCAACTAAATTTTCTCTAGGAACATATCTTAAACAGTAGAACTAAAGCGTAAGCTATGACATAATTTGCAAAGACCTTTTGACTATGTTCATGATAATTAAGTTCATCTGATTATTTAATGAACTCCCACTCAGATAGACATCCCTCTAGTCATCTAAGTGATACATGATCCGAGTCAAACTAGGCCGTGTCCGATCATCACGTGAGACGGACTAGTCATCATCGGTGAACATCTCCATGTTGATCGTATCTACTATACGACTCATGTTCGACCTTTCGGTCTCTTGTGTTCCGAGGCCATGTCTGTACATGCTAGGCTCGTCAAGTCAACCTAAGTGTTTCGCATGTGTTCCGAGGCCATGTCTGTACATGCTAGGCTCGTCAACACCCGTTGTATTCGAACGTTAGAATCTATCACACCCGATCATCACGTGGTGCTTCGAAACAACGAACCTTCACAACGGTGCACAGTTAGGGGGAACACGTCTCTTGAAATTTTAGTGAGGGATCATCTTATTTATGCTACCGTCGTTCTAAGCAAATAAGATGTAAACATGATAAACATCACATGCAAATCATAAAGTGACGTGATATGGCCAATATCATCATGCGCCTTTGATCTCCATCTTCGAGGCGCGGCATGATCACCTTCGTCACCGGCATGACACCATGATCTCCATTATCATGATCTCCATCATTGTGTCTTCATGAAATTGTCTCGCCAACTATTACTTCTACTACTATGGCTAACGGTTAGCAATAAAGTAAAGTAATTACATGGCGTTTTCATTGACACGCAGGTCATACAATAAATTAAGACAACTCCTATGGCTCCTGCCGGTTGTCATACTCATCGACATGCAAGTCGTGATTCCTATTACAAGAACATGATCAATCTCATACATCACATATATCATTCATCACATCCTTTTGGCCATATCACATCACATAGCATACCCTGCAAAAACAAGTTAGACGTCCTCTAGTTGTTGTTGCATTTTTACGTGGGGTGCTATGGGATTCTAGCAAGAACGTTTCTTACCTACGCAAAAGCCACAACGTGATATGCCAATTTCTATTTACCCTTCATAAGGACCCTTTTCATCAAATCCGATCCGACTAAAGTGGGAGAGACAGACACCCGCTAGCCACCTTATGCAACTAGTGCATGTCAGTCGGTGGAACCTGTCTCACATAAGAGTACGTGTTAGGTCGGTCCGGGCCGCTTCATCCCACGATGCCGCCGAATCAAGATAAGACTAGTAACGGCAAGTAAATTGACAAAATCGACGCCCACAACTACTTTGTGTTCTACTTGTGCATAGAAACTACGCATAAACCTGGCTCTGATACCACTGTTGGGGAACGTAGCAGAAATTCAAAATTTTCTACGCATCACCAAGATCAATCTATGGAGTAATCTAGCAACAAGGGGAAGGGGAGTGCATCTACATACCCTTGTAGATCGCGATGCGGAAGCGTTGCAAGAACGCGGATGAAGGAGTCGTACTCATAGCGATTCAGATCGCGGTTGATTCCGATCTAAGCGCCGAATCACGGCGCCTCCGCGTTCAACACACGTGCAGCCCGGTGACGTATCCCACGCCTTGATCCAGCAAGGAGAGAGGGAGAGGTTGGGGAAGACTCCGTCCAGCAGCAGCACGACGGCGTGGTGGTGATGGAGGAGCGTGGCAATCCCGCAGGGCTTCGCCAAGCACCGCGGGAGAGGAGGAGGACATGGAAGAGGGGAGGGCTGCGACAGAACTTAGGTTGCTGCTGCCCTCCCACCCCCACATATATATAGGGGCAAGGGAGAGGGGGGCCGGCCCCCTCAGATCCAATCTGAGGAGGGGGCGGCGGCCAGGGGGGTTGCCTTGCCCCCCAAGGCAAGGGGGGCGCCTCCCCTTAGGGTTCCCCCAAACCCCCAGGCGCATGGGCCCTGGGAGGGAAGGCGCCCAGCCCACTAAGGGGCTGGTCCCTCTCCACATACAGCCCATAGGGCCCTCCGGGGCTGGTGGCCCCTCCCGGTGGACCCCCGGAACCCTCCGGTGGTCCCAGTACATTACCGGTGACGCCCGAAACTCTTCGGGTGGCCAAAACGGGACTTCCCATATATAAATCTTTACCTCCGGAACTCCTCGTGACGTCCGGGATATCATCCGGGACTCCGAACAACATTCGGTAACCATGTATATATATTCCCTATAACCCTAGCGTCATCGAACCTTAAGTGTGTAGACCCTACGGGTTCGGGAACCATGCAGACATGACCGAGACGTTCTCCGGACAATAACCAACAGCGTGATCTGGATACCCATGTTGGCTCCCACATGTTCCACGATGATCTCATCGGATGAACCACGATGTCGGGGATTCAATCAATCCCATATACAATTCCCTTTGTCAATCGGTATGTTACTTGCCCGAGATTCGATCGTCGGTATCCCGATACCTTGTTCAATCTCGTTACCGGCAAGTCTCTTTACTCGTTCCGTAACACATCATCTCATGATCAACTCCTTGGTCTCATTGTGCATATTATGATGATGTCCTACCGAGTGGGTCCAGAGATACCTCTCCGTTTACACGGAGTGACAAATCCCAGTCTCGATTCGTGCCAACCCAACAGACACTTTCGGAGATACCTGTAGTGCACCTTTATAGCCACCCAGTTACGTTGTGACGTTTGGTACACCCAAAGCATTCCTACGGTATCCGGGAGTTGCACAATCTCATGGTCTAAGGAAATGATACTTGACATTAGAAAAGTTCTTAGCAAACGAACTACACGATCTTGTGCTAGGCTTAGGATTGGGTCTTGTCCATCACATCATTCTCCTAATGATGTGATCCCGTTATCAATGACATCCAATGTCCATGGTCAGGAAACGGTAACCATCTATTGATCAACGAGCTAGTCAACTAGAGGCTTACTAGGGACATGGTGTTGTCTATGTATCCACACATGTATCTGAGTTTCCTATCAATACAATTTTAGCATGGATAATAAACGATTATCATGAACAAGGAAATATAATAATAACCAATTTATTATTGCCTCTAGGGCATATTTCGAACAAGATCTCCATCAACTTCTCCTTCCCCCTTGCTGGATCAAAGAAGGAGGAGACGTCTCCGCTCCGTACGTGTGTTGAACGCGGAGGTGTCGTCCGTTCGGCGCTAGGATCATCGGTGACTTGGATCACGACGAGTACGACTCCATCAACCCCGTTCTCTTGAACGCTTCCGCTCGCGATCTACAAGGGTATGTAGATGCACTCCTCTCTCTCTCTCTCGTTGCTAGATGACTCCATAGATTGATCTTGGTGATGCGTAGAAAATTTTAAATTTCTGCAACAATCCCCAACACTGAGTTCATCTCTCGGAGGAAGATCAATCCATATGGAAACCCTCATGCCAACTTTCGAGGGAATGAGCTATTCTGGACCAAGAAGCAGAATCTCATTTATCTGGATGTCATCAAGGCCAAGCAAAACACCTATGTGGAGGTGAAGTGGATCAACATGCATCACATGCGAAAAGAGGCGCACTGGGAATACTTTGGTGAGGCTTTAGACCTAGTGGAGCAATTTGGCATTGAGCATATCATCTCATTCCACAAAGACTATGATCCTGAGATCCTTGCTCAGTTCTTTGCCTCAGTGCATTTTCATCCCAATGAGGAAAGGACCATGACTTGGATGACCAATGGTCGGCAGCTGACTGCTACTTGGAAGGAATTCATGACTTTGCTTGGGGTTCCGGATGAGGGGCTCGCCACACCCCAAGGTGTTCGCCCTCATGCCAATCCCGAGTCTGCCAACAAGAACAAGCTTATGCCCTACTATGTGGAGAAGAGGCTCTCCAATGGCAAGTCATCTTGGGTACTCAACTCCTTTCTTGACATCATGCACCAGATCTTCCGCAACACTCTCTTCCCACGCATTGGGGACAAGGACAAGGTGCATGCCTATCTGGTGGATATGATGCTCCTGTGTGAAGATGCTCGCAACTCTCAGACATTACCACTTGATGTCTCACATATCATGTGGCATGAGCTTCGGTTTGCGGTCTACAACCGCAAGGTCCCCATCTATGGACCTTATTTGTTTCAGTTGATCTCGGCCACTTGGGAGCGGGTCTACCCTCAGGATGAGTTTGAGGCCCCTGGTTGGATCCGGCATGAGCCCATCAACCTCCGTATCAAGCCTCAGTGGGCCAACACTACCTCTCGTGCTGATACTGCGGCTGCCATGGACGTGGATGCAGATGAGGAGGAGGAGGAGGCAGCAGACGAGGACAACTCTGAGGTTTACATCCCTCCCACCTCTGAGCCTTCTTGGGCTAAGCGACTGAAGAACAAGATGAAGATGTTGTTCTGTATGCAGGCAAAGGGGCAGTACCAGACCCATGTGGCTTCCAAGGAGACTCGCCGCCACGACAAGCGGATTTTCAGGACCTTTGGCGAGAACATATCTAGCGGGTCAGAGGTGAACATCACCCCAGAGGTAGAATGGATGCACAAGCAGGGTTATCGGTGGACCGAGTCTGAGAAGGAGTCCGTCCGAGCTGCAGAGTCTGACGGGGAGCGTGCAAGTGACTACTCCGCTTGAGCCACCACTATTGCTGTAGGTTTCCTCTCTGCCTTTTTGGCGTCTCGATGCCAAAGGGGGAGGGAGTGTAGGATTTGCGAGTTGTGTCGTGTTTGGGTCAGTTGAACTTCGTTTATTTCGTTTGCTTTGGTTTGCTTTGGTTTGTGCTCATGAGACCTACCTTCGATCATATGGTGTAAGACATATGCACTCTATCGTACCGTAGTGAGCTTATTCTATATTATGCTTATTACACTATGCTCCTATCTATCTTGCTTAGCTTTAGCCTTATTGCAAGATTTGCCATGTCTATAAAATATAGGGGGAGTGTTGATCCTAGTATGTGTGCCATGCAGTCCAAAGCACTCATCGAGATAGCACACATCTAGGGGGAGCCCGTCTATATTTTAGAGACTTGGGGGTTTGCCCTTGCTCTTTGCGTTATAACCTCGTGCAAATCCCGTGTTGTCATCAATCCACCAAAAAGGGGGAGATTGTAAGGGCATTTTTATCCCTTAGTTGGTTTTGGTGATTGATGACAATGCTTTTGCGGACTAATCATGTGCATCGAATATTTCAGATATATTGACTAGGCACAAGACGATTTGGTTCCCCTCGAAGGCTATAGAAGACGGCGTTTCTCTTCGTTTCTTTTCGGTGGTATTGAGTCGTAGGGAAGTCGTACTATTAAGAGGGGGTCCGCGTAAGGTTGGGTGGATTCATCACGTACACATCTTCCTTTGCACCTCCTTTCCTCTAGCCTTTGGAGCATCCTTTGTTTTCCTTGTCTATGCAAATATTGCTCTTGCTTGCCGAACTAGGGCATGCGGTAGTACTGCTCCTTAGAGCGGTAGTACCGCAGGACCTCGCGGTAGTACCGCCCGCTGGTGCGGTAGTACCGCAAGGACCCACGGTAGTACCGCTTCTAGTAAGCGGTAGTACCGTGGTCTCTAACTTAGTTCCGCAAGTACGCGGCAGTAAGGGGCGGATGTAATTTTTTACATCCGCGCCTCGCGCGGTAGTACCGCTGCTAGCTTACGGTGCTACCGCGTCGGGTTTTTGCATCGACTCCAACTCTGCGGAAGTAGCCACGGATGTAATTTTTATATCCGTGCCTTCCCATCCCTGGCAGCACCTGCCTTGCGGTAGTACCGCAAGGGGGAGCGGTAGTACCGCGCCAGCAGTACTACCGCCCTCTGCTTTAGTGCATTTTTTGCTGTTCTGGTCTCTGCTGCGTGGGCGGTAGTACCGCGGGGCCCTGCGGTAGTACCGTGCCTCAGGTGCGGTAGTACCGTGCTGCGCAGGCTGAGTTGGTGGATAACGGTTGGATTTGTTCTTCCACTATATAAGGGGTGTCTTCCTCCTCTAGTTGACTACCTCTTCCACCTCCAAGCTCCATTGTTGCTCCACGCTCCATTTTCGCCCGATCTCCTTCCCTAGCCAATCAAACTTGTTGATTCTCTAGGGATTGGTTGAGGAGGTCCCGATCTACACTTCCACCAAGAGAAATTTGAATCCCCCCACTAATCCCTTGTGGATCTTGTTACTCTTGGGTGTTTGAGCACCCTAGATGGTTGAGGTCACCGCGGAGCCATAGTCCATTGTGGTGAAGCTTCGTGGTATCGTTGGGAGCCTCTAATTAAGTTGTGGAGATTGCCCCAACCTTGTTTGTAAAGGTTCGGTCGCCGCCTCCAAGGGCACCAATAGTGGAATCACGGCATCTCGCATTGTGTGAGGGCGTGAGGAGAATACGGTGGCCCTAGTGGCTTCTTGGGGAGCATTGTGCCTCCACACCGCTCCAACGGAGACGTACTTCCTCTCAAAGGGAAGGAACTTCGGTAACACATCCTCGTCTTCACCGGCTCCACTCTTGGTTATCTCGTGCCTTTACTTGTGCAAGCTTATTTGTGCTTTATCTCTTGCTTGCATGTGTGCTTATTGTTGTTGCATCATATAGGTTGCTCACCTAGTTGCATATCTAGACAACCTACTTTGATGCAAAGTTTAAATTGGTAAAGAAAAGCTAAAAATTGTTAGTTGCCTATTCACCCTCCCTCTAGTCAACTATATCGATCCTTTCAGCGTGCTCTAAGAACACCAAAAGTGACCCTTGGGTCCCCGCAAGGGATAACCTCGAGTCAGGTTTTTATAGTCTAGGAACCTCCTATTTTTTTAGCAACTCTCGGAACCTCCAGTTAGTTGCTCTCAGCCATATCCTTCCCCACCGCGGTCAGCGTCACCGTCTCAGTCGTTGGGGCAGAGCTGGCCCCCGGTCACCCAGGGTCCAGGCCCCGGGCAGCTCCTATTCGGCGCTTAGGTCGCCGCGAAGCGACCACACGCGTGCCCCCCGCCCCCTCCCCGCTGCGCATAAGTGGGCTTGCCCAGGTTGATCATGTTTGGTCGGTTTTTTCTCTCTGTATTTCTCTCCTTTTTCATTTTCTTTTTCATTTTTTCCTTTTTTGCTTTCCTTTTTGTTTATCATTTTTCTTTACTTTGTTTTCGATTACTATTATCTTTTCCTTTTTCTTCTTTGTTTTTGTTTTTCTCATTTTCATGAACTTTTACTCAAATCATGAATATTTTTTTGTCCATTGATATAAAAATATGTTCATCTAATTCAAAAAATGTTCATGATGAAATTCAAAATTTGTTCGTCGTATTCAAAATTTGTTCACCATAATTTAGAAAATTTTCATTAAATTCAAAACATGTTCATCCATTTTTTAACAAGTTCATCCGATTTCAAAGAAATGTTCTTGAATTGATAATTTTTTCATCAATTTCAAAAAAAAATGTTATCTAATTCAAAAAATGTTTGTGAAATGAAAACAATTCACCATAATTTAAAAAATGTTCATCCAATTTTTCTAAAAGTCCATCCAATTTTCAAAAAAATGTTCTTGAATTGAGAATTTATACTCAAATTAGAAAAATATTCATCAAATTCAAAATTTGTTCATCTGATATTTGTTTTTATTAATATTAAAATTCATGCACATTTTTCGAAATCATGATTATTTTTTTCAAATTCGTGAACATTATTCGAATTCAAGGAATTTTTTTTGGCTCCACAAACTTGTTCGAAATTCAATTTGTTTGAATTTTGGAACTTATTTGAAATCTCAAATTATTTGTACAAGAAAAAATGGAATAAAAAACAAAAACGAAAAACAAAAAAAGAAAATAGGTGGCGTCTTGAGCCGCTCCTGGGCCGGCAAAATGGGCGCGCGGGTGCAGCGTGGGGTGTGCGCGGGCGTCGGCCTCCCGTCGGATGCTGCGCCAAATAGGAGTTCCCCAGGCCCCCGCTGCCAGCCAGAACGGGATTTTTCCACTTCACACCCACACAATCGGGATTTGATGAAATAGCTACTTTTTTTTTCTTATTTGGGGCAGGAGTCCCTAGCTGACGTTCGCGAGCGTCAATCTGACGTGACGCACTCTTCGGGAACCGAACTCAACAACGCATGACACAAACAAATTGTTCCTTACCACTTGAGCTAGCTAGTTTCAGTTGCTTGTAGGCCCCGCGCGTATTTAAGAACTAGATATAGAGGTAGATAAAAAAGGCACTAAAAAAGGTAGATAAAAGAAAAATCGAAATATTAACCATTTAATATTTTTATTAAATATACATTTGATTTGATATACGATGAAAATATTTTAATACACATTGAATACATTTTTATATAGGCTGAACAATTAACACATGAACATTTTTATATACGTTGAACAATATCTAAATACACATTGAATAATTTTTGTGATATACGCTGAACAATTTTTGCATTTTGAACAAATTTAAAAAAAGTGAACAAAATTTGATAACTGTGAACAATTTATGAAATGATGAACAGAAATTGGAATTTCTATTTTTTTGAAAACAAAGGTTAATAAATGAAAAAGGTAGAATAAAGGGGGGAAAGAAAGAAATAGGAACAGAAACAAAAGATGAAAAAGTACAAAAATAAAAAAGGAAACAAGGAAAACCAAAAAACTGGCAAAAGATAAAAAAAGCAAAAAACCGGTTGAGGGAACCTTTCAAAAGGTTCCCAAAACCGTTTTGCCACGCAGTGCTATTAACGCTCGCAGTGGGCCGGCCCATTTCGCGGTGCTCGTTCGCCCGCTTCAGCGGAAGCGCAGCCGTTCGACTCACGCGCGCGTCAAATAGGGAGCCACTAGTTAACTTGCGCTCCTCGGGAGCCTCGCGACGATCAGCGCCACTTGGCGCGCTCTCAGCCATTTGCCACGTGTCGCGCTCTAGGCGCTCCCCCCGGATTTTGTTTTTTTATTTTTCTGCACGCGTTTTCGTCTATTTAAACGATTTTTTTCGGTTTTTTGGACGTTTTGGTTTTCCACTGGTCTTCCTTAGCTTTTCGACCAATTTTTTTTAATTTTTTTGCGCGAAAAACTCTTTTTTTTTTCTTTTCACGAGAGTCACGGTTTTGCTTTTGCGAGAGGCACGGTTTTGCTTTCGCGAGAGTCACGGCCGTGCCTCTCGGAAACGAAAAAAAATGCGTTTTCTGTTTGTTTTCCTTTCGCGAGAATCACGGTTTTGCTTCCGCGAGAGGCACGCTTGTGCTTTCGCGAGAGTCACGGCCGTGCCTCTCGGAAACGAAAAATCCCGCATTTTTTATCTTTTTTCCTTTCGCGAGAGTCACGGTTTTGCTTCCGTGAGAGGCACGGTTGTGCTTTCGCGAGAGTCACGGCCGTGCCTCTCGGAAATGAAAAAAACGCGTTTTCTATTTTTTTCCTTTCGCGAGAGTGACGGTTTTGCTTCCGCGAGAGGCACGGGTGTGCTTTCGCGAGAGCCACGGCCATACCTCCTCGGAAACAGAAAAAAACGCGTTTTCTTTTTTTTCCCTTCTGCGAGAGTCACGGTTTTGCTTCCGCGAGAGGCACGGTTGTAATTTCGTGAGAGGCACAGGCGTGCCTCTTTCGGAAAGGAGAAAAAATCCGTGCTCCCGTTTCGTTATTTGGCCGGTTTTTTTAAAAAAAATCCGTCAAAACCTATCAACGTGGGATCTAGTTTTAAAGATTTCGACGCGAGGAATCCAACGGTGAAAACGGTTTGAGATTTGGACGCACGGTTTAAGAGATAAAAACGTTTTGAATAAATGAATCTAGAAAAAAGGAAAAATTCCCAGATTGATTGCGACAAGTGACGCGCGCCACTTGTCGCAACATGAGAGTTGGAGTGATCTTTGCAACGAGTATTTCTCAACTGGTGAGTTCGAGGGCTCGCCCAGGCCCGGGGCGTGGGGTTATTTCCAGCCTCTAAATTTGCTGCTGGTCCAGCAGTTTGATTTGAGCCCAGCACAGCCCATCCCAAGCAAAAAAGGCCCGAACCACACGCATGCTGCACGCTGTGTCCAGAGCACACGCTGGCGCCGGCGCCGCCGTCACCCACCCTCCGGCCTCCGTCCCTCCCGGCCTTCCCCCGCGGCCCCCGCCCTCCTGCGCCTGCTGACTGGCTGCTCCGCCCCGACCCCCTACTGCCGAGCCCAGTTGCCTTTCAAGGCTCCGCCCCGGCCAGCGGCCGGCTCGCCGTGCTGCACAGCCGCAGCGCAGAGCGGCAGAGCCCCGGAGTAGCCGCTGTGCTGTTGTGTACTTGTGTGCTGTGGCTGTCGCCTGTCGCCGACTCGCCGTGCCGTTGTGCTGCTGCCTCTCTGCTGCGCCCACGATTGGTTAATTTTTCTGCCACATTGATGCATTTGATTAGCCCCTGTCTTTCCTGTGCATTTGAACATTGTATTGAACTAGTGAAATGGAATTGAAAATAATTGATGTTGATGGATTTGATCAGTGTATGTACTCAAATTGATTCGTTTTTTTGGCAATCTTATTTCATGTTGTAGAACTAAGGAATGCCATGATGTGTTTTTGAGTAGCTATAAGTGCCCACATTTTCCCATGTTACTGAATTTATTTGTTTCTGGCCCGGCATCTCTTCATTCCTGGCTCCGCCATTGACTCGATGCAGTCCGCCGGAACTCGTCACCGCTGCCAGGGTTGTGACTCACATTCACCGCGCCATCCACTCCGCCCTCATGCGAATCAACTTCAATGGGCCGGTACTAGAACCACCTCCCCTTTTTTGATTCAATGCACCATACTGTACTGTTCGACGTGCATGAGTTCGGACGCAAACTCAAATTGTTGACCCGTAATCCAGTCTGAGTGATGAGATGAAAACACAAATTTGAGCAAATAGATGGTAATACAACAGATTAACCAAAGCACATATCCGCGGTTGAGAGTCTTGGCATCGGTTGCGCTGCAACCGTGCTCTAGAACACTAGCTTATTAATGGCCGGAACAGAAGAACGGCCAATTTTGACATAACATTATTTACTGGAGTCTGCATAGAACAGTACCACACTGCTACAGATAGGCATTTAGAAGATCTCCTTGTACACTATGTTTTTCGCCTTTCCTTTGCTTGCGTGTTCTTCGTCGTCAGTGATCAGGATCTTCAGGCCATGCCTGTTTGTTACTCTGGAGACTGCCACATAGAGTTGCCCATGAGCAAAAACTTGCCTGGGCAAGTAGAGGCCGACCTTGTTCAAAGACTGTCCCTGGCTCTTGTGGATTGTCATCGCGAAGCACACGGAGAGAGGATATTGCTTTCTTTTTAGAACAAACGGCCATTTAGGCTCGAATGGCAACATGATGATCTGAGGGATGCACACCTTAGTACCGACGTGTGCTCCAGTTATGATCTGCGTTTCGATGACTCTTTCTCCAAGTTTTGTGATTACCATTCTAGTACCGTTGCATAGCCCTGCACTTTGATTGATGTTGCGGAGAAGCATCACTGGCAGACCAACTTTGAGCTCAAGTAGGTGATTTGGACATCCCGGGTGCTTTAACTTGTTTAGAAACTCTGTAGTATACAACAATTCCATTTCATGGCTGTAATTCATCGATGTGCTCACACTGTCATGGCTCAGGTACGTCACCTTGTCACCTTGGATTTGACTCATAATATACTCATTGATCTCATTGACTGTCTCGTTCAATGGACACAGTATCGCCCTTTCTTTCAGGAACTCGTGTTTGCAGAGATTGTCTTGCAGGTCAGGATAGGTACTTTGGATGATTTTTGTTTTTGGGTCATCTCTATTTTCTAGCAGCAGGTCACTGGGGATACTTAGATAGTCCTTTTTATCTAGTAAACATGTGTCTCCATTGCCAATCTGTAGTATCCACTCCGCAAATTCCGCAGTCTTCTGCTGCTCTGCTTGATCACTGGATAGAGATTTGAGCCGCATATTTTTTGTCAGATTAAATACCTCAAAATATTGCCAGAGGTATGAACATTTGATTGATGCATCTATAATGTGCTCCCGTCCTCCTTTTGGCACAACAGGGAGGATTTGTCGGAAGTCCCCTCCAAGAACAACCGTCATGCCGCCAAAGGGCTTGGCACAACTATTCTCATTTGTGAACCTCAGCACGTCCCTTAGGCTCTTGTCAAGTGCCTCAAAGCATTGTTTGTTTGCCATTGGAGCTTCATCCCACAGTATTAGTGACGTCCTCATTAATAAATCCGCCACATCTGAACCTTGTTTGATGTAGCATGTTGATTGATCTGTCAGATTGATTGGAATATTGAACGTTGAGTGTGCTGTTCTACCTCCTTGAAGCAGAAGTGCTGCGACGCCAGAAGATGCAACTGCAAGTACGATTTTCCCCTCTGATCTTAGCCTTGTTGTGATAGCTTTCCAAAGGTATGTCTTACCTGTCCCACCATGGCCATCTACAAATATTATTCTCCCTAATGATTGATCAGCTGATTCTATTATTGCATCAAAGGCCTTCTTCTGATCAAAATTTAGATTCTTTAGTATTTGCACGTGCTCACCCTTCAATTTGTCTTTGTCATAGTTCATCTCTTCATTTATAAGCCTTTTCTCAATTTCATGTAACTCGGGCATATTTGGTAGCTCTATGCCAGGGTATTCCTTTAGTGATTTTCCAGCTTGTCCCATTTGCTTCTCAATTTCCATTAAACTGCATTCCCTTTTGTGTGAAGGACTGAAGGGGGCTGGAAAGTCCAAGATCCAGCTTGGTGTATGCTGTATGTCTTTAGAGAGTACCTCCCAGTTGGATTCCCATAACATCCTTGGGTCAGTAACCTCACAGTGGCACAGTATAGTTGCAAACAATTGTCGTAGTTGCACCCCAGATGCCCAGTTGGATGCTTCCTTGATGCATTCAATCCACTCATTGTCATCGTTCAGAAATCCTAGCGCACGACATGCTGATTTGTATGACGAGTGCACAATTCCGTTGACTGTCCTGATGTCTTCAAATGTCATGCAACCCTTCGCAGTGTTGAGGAGAACTCTAAGATAGTACCTTTCTCCACTTGCAGGATGTGCATTGTAGATCCTGCCAATTTTCTTTCCTCCTCTTCTCCGTGTCCACTTCTTTTCTGTGTGATTCCATGTCCATTTTGTAGGAAACTCTGAATATGTTAATTCTCTGGCATCTTCATGCTTTTTGTTCGTCTCCATCCACTCGGTAAACATAGTGACACCTGATCTTGGGTGTCTAATGATTTCATCTAGGTTTCTGGAGTCAGGAAAAATTACTAGTTGCTTGTTCTCCTGGTGAAACGTTAGCCTCTCAACAGATGGTTCTTGGTACTGCAGAGGGAATCTGAATATTCGCCAGCATGCTTCAGTCGCTGTTATGTATCTACATCTTAGGTACATTTTAATCTCATCATCAGTCTTTGATGGTACTTTTTCTTGAACCAGTGCTGTTGCTTGGTCATCTCCTTTGTGTATGTCCTTAAAGAGGTACTTGATTGACATGCATTTATTACACCACTCCACATTTATGTGCGCTTGGAATTTCACCAGCAGATCTTTGTTGTATGGTACAACAAAACCATTGTTCATTTTGACTCCTCCCTTATCTATTTGTCGCCCATTGTCTCGTCTCCTGTATCGTGGGAAATGGTCTTCATCTATGATCGTCTCTTCAGAAAATATTTTTGGAAAGCGCTTGGTGCACATATATTTCTCCATGCACGGGGACTTTGGATTTGCCTCTCCACACGGTCCGTGCATCATAAAATTCTTGACAGCTTTGAATGTTTCTGGATCCTTGTCATTGTCCGGGATCTCAGCGCATATTATTTCATCAATTTGTGAGGGCTTGAGACTTTTTTGTCCGTTTTCAAGGAAAATTAGAATATGGGCATGTGGGAGTCCTCTCTTTTGAAATTCTATTGTGTAGACGGCTGCATTTTTAAAATTTGTGTTAGTAAATGACTGGCCATGAAAAAAAAATGCAAGCATCTGATACTGATAAAGTGATAAGTGATGATTCACGAATACTTTTTTTTGCGGGAAATGATTTACAAATACTTACTTGCTTTAGTCTTTCCAAAATGCTGTTTTCTGCTAATATCAGACATTAGCTCTTTCAGTTTTATCATGAACACTCGAACTACAATATCAGGACGTTCTGCTGGCTTCTGGTTCCCAGCTTCATTTAGCATCAACCGAATCTCTGGCCAATTAGGGTTGCATGTGAATGTTATGAACAATTGGGGTTGTCCAGCCCAACGGCATATTGCCATCATATCTTGGTAGTTTTGCTCTTTGTTTCGAGGACTTCCTGTAAAACTTGCTGGGAGTACTATTCTCCTGCCTACTTGTTCTGTCCGTGTGTCTCCTTTTCTGAATGCATCCTGTAGTCCGTCATAAAGTTCCGTTCGTAAAATTCCTTGATTTTCTCTGATCCAGTGGAGCCTATTATGTTCGATGCATGTGAAGACATCAACCACAAACTGCATTGACAGATTTCCACACGTTAGCATTAACATCGACTGGCCTGGGCGCTGTTGGAGGTGATATGCATAGTATTCCAGCATGCTGATGTATTTCTTGTTACTTAAACCTTTCCTTTTGTTGTATTTTATTCCAAGTCTATAACCATCTTCTCCATATGGGAAGAGCAACGGGTATTGCATGGCCATGAATTTTGGATGAATTTCTGATATCCTTTTAGGTTTCTTATCTTTGTACTCAAGAACAATGTCACGTCCATATCTTTGGGTTGGATCTTTGACTATCAACGCGGCAACTTCTGATGTTGATGGCATGTTGTGTTGCCTCCCATCTTGATCCCTATCGCCTAGTAACCTTAGAGTCAAGTTATTGTAGTCATTTTCTTTAAATCTATCTCTTGCCATCCGGAACGATTGTGCCAATGTGTTATTCTTGTCGAGCATGGTTAGTAGGCCACTGACAATTTTTTCATCTAGTAAGGCATCACGTTTACCAGACCTTGATGCTTCTATCCTATTCTGGATCTCATTCTTTGTGTCATAGATATACAACTGTTGAAAACGAGGCTTATTTCCTTCTTCAGGTAGCAGGGTTCCTATCTGGTGGCGGTTCTGACCATTCAGTCGGAAAACATAAGGTCCACGCCCTTTGTTTATTTTCTTATCCAAAGTTCCCCCCATTGATGTGAACGCAAACATGGAATTGTAAGACCTAATGTTTTTTCGGTAGTTTGCTGATATTTCCCCTCCACCCCTTGTCAATAAACTTGTAAGGTAAGGCGGTGGTTCTTTAAATGGCGGCAAGATAATCTTCCCTTGTTTGCAGCATTGTCCAAAGGATGGTTGTGTGCTACTGGAAGATTGTAGTTTTTCTCCATGCCACATAAGTGCATGGCAGTGTTGGCAGATGCATGTTGGCCCCCCAAAGTTCCATATCTTACTGGCATTAGAATTGTCAACCCTGTCTATATCACCATTATTGGTTCTGGCACGTTTTCTGCTCTTGTTAAGTTGAATTTGTGCTTTCCTCTTCATCCGTGCCGTTCTTGTTAATTCGTCCTGGCGTCTTAGTTTCATCATCTGGTCAGCCATTATTGCACTGTTTACAGCTGATGATTCCATGACTTGTGCTGGTTGATAATTTGATTTTGCCCTGAACGTGTGGCAACGTTGGCAAGTGCATAATTTTTGCAATCTCCAGCCCAGTATTTGTTGTTTTCTTATAGCTGCCTCCTCAAAATTCCATGTCTTCATCCTTGCTGTATTTGTGTTGAATTGCCCCTTCAACACAAGTTTCCCCTTCATCCTTGCTGTTCTTGCTAATTCATTTTCTTGTCTTTGTTTGGTAATTTGCTTCACAGTTACTGCACTGTGTACAGTTGATGGTTCCTTGAGTTGCAATGGTTGATGATTTGAATTTCCTCGTAACACCTTGCAAATTCGGCACCTGCACATGCATGGTTCCTTGAGTTGCAATGGTTGATGATTTGTACGCAAGTTCCGAAAAGGTATTTGTTGATCTGTATAGCTGATGGCAGGTAGGGCATCTCTTCCTTTGCCTTTTCCCATCAGGTCTGTATCTGTTACACTTAGTGGCCTCTTGCGCTGATGTTCTCGCTCTTCCTTTTTTCTCTTGCTCATCAGATTAGTTCTGTAGCGATGCTTGATTTTATTTATCTTCCTGCTCTTTCTGCTTCTGAGTTCGGGTCATACACTCTTTCCCCCTTCAAGATTTCTACTGATTCTTTTGACTGGCTTTAATTGTTTTGGCCCTGATGGGCGATATTTTCCTGCACACACGTGAGAAAAAACATGATGCACAACAGATCTTTTGGGCTGGAGAAAAATTCCACAACTCTTACGAATAGCACGAGTCAAAGTTAGTACTTGTAGAAAAAATTCTGATCAAATAGCAGAAGAGACTTGGTGGCTGTTTGGAAAGAAACAAGAGCTGTCTTGATCTATTATCTTGTTAGCAAACCAAGTTAGGGCCCGCAGAAGTTGGCAACAGCTTGAATTAGTGCTGAACGATGTTATAAATGTTCAAATTAGACCCATGTTATTACCTACATGAGCTAAGGCAATCATGTTTCTTTCTTTCTAAGTCAAAGTCAGTGCATATCATTGTCTTGCTTCAGAGCAACCCAAAACTGTGATCAGGTGAAATATTTGGCTAGCATAGCAATGTATATTTGTGAGTTGCATCAACCATCTAGAGAAAACTTGAGTTATGTGTTGTTGAGACACTACCTTCATCTGACTACCTTCAGCTGTTCCCACTTTTCTCCTCTGCGCGAAGCTGCATGCCCTGAACTGAAAGCTAGAGATTGTCCGACTGAAAAACAAAGAGCAAGATGAGCCCATGAAAGAAACTCGGCTGTGGACTGCAAAAGAAGGATAGGAAAGGAAGTACTACAAGATCATCTGCACCGCCCTACTTAGCCTTATTCTCTGCAGCACAGCCGGCCGTTGAATTGCTCCTTGAACACAAGTTTCATGGCTATGGGCTAAACTCTGAACTGATTTCTCGCTGCTGCTGATGCATCCACCTTCCCAGAGCTCACTCAAGGCAGTGACCCCAGGTGCGATGCGTACTGGAAGGTGGCGATCTAGCAGAGCGGCGGAGGCCGGACAGAGGTCTGTATCTAGTGGAGCGGCAGCTGCCGGTGCGTGCTCGTCTAACGCTGTGAGTGCAACCACCCACCACCACCCCTTGTAACTGATGTATTATTCTAGTCTGATCCCGTGACCATGTGCTGAAGAAAATGACACCTAAAACTGCAGAATCTCACCAGGATATGATGGACATGGCACTGTCTGAACCCCTTTGGATTCCTTTGGTGCTACGTGCGTGCGTGAGTAGTACTGTATGAGATTCCCACTCCAGCAGCAGCACGCCAGGTCAAGTCTTGTCCATGCCCCATGCCTTTCAGGCAATTTACGTTTTTGGCATGTTTCCATTTCATTTTGAGGTTTTGGCCAGAGCCAAATTGAATGAATATCTGTCTCTTTACATAGTGATATAGTGTTTTCTTCTTCTTCTTCTTCTTCTTCTGAACTGTAAAAACACACTTTGATAAGCTGACGTTAATTGTTCCGTGTTTTGGTTTTTGCAGGAACAGTAAACCACTGGGGGAACGGGTATGAGCAAACCAATTCCTTGCTGACCGTCCAAAATCATGACCAAAATGATGGTGATGCCAATGTTAGTCACAATCCAAACATCCAACTTCAGGTCCCGTGATCAACCTACCGATCAATCGCAGCGTTCGCATTGCAAAGCTGGGAGATGCATTGCTGCGATTCCTATTAACAAAACAGACAGCCAAACTAACCTTAATGTAAGTACACGGCGAAGCAGAGAGCGCACATAACCATTCTCTGCGTAAAAATGTAGCCACCAAGAGCCCAAAACGCCACGAAATAAGGCTGAAAGACAGGATTCCTCACACATACCATCTACTCTAGCACAGAGTGGAACGCACCTTCAACTAGGTACATAGACCTGACTTCCACAGCGGCTTGATACTACACATCGGCCTACATGATAATTATGGGATACAGTGGGAGAAGGCTAATGTTAGAACTGAGTATAAATAAGCCTTCACCGCGCTCCTTGGAGACAAATTAACCTGCCATACAGTTCGCGCGTGGTTACAACTTATAAGTTTTGAGCTTTTTTTGGACTTGAAATTTTTTTCCACATTACATGAACATATGTTCACATGTGTAACAACTTTTTAATAGTCTATGTTTTTTTTAATAATTGATTTTTTAATACAAAATATAGCTTTATATACCAGATCTTTTCTCAAAGACGTTATTTCATATTACCTCCGTCACAACTTAGGTGTCTTAGATTTGTTTAGATACGAATGTATCTAGAGTACATTCATATCTAAACAAAAACAAATCTATACATTCGTATCTAAACAAATCTAAGACAACTAATTCGGGACGGAGGGAGATGTAACAACATTTTCTTACATATATAACTTTTTTATAAAAAAACATTTTCTTATATCAGAACTTTTTTAAAAGGCCTTTTTCCAAAGATGTTTTTATATAAAAATGTAAAACAACAATATACATATATAATTATTCATACAAGAAAAAAAATCAGATAGACAATGAACATTTTATTCATGTGCACGAACATTTATACGTACATAAGTAAACAATATTTCATCTATTTTCCTTTTTTTTACTGAAATTGATTTTTTACGACATTATTTATACCTATTATGCTCTTAAGCCATCCGTGTCTCTTTGATTCCACCCCCTCGTTGATCGTCAATGTAATTTCTTTAGTAATCATCTGCCCCTTTATCAATTATCAGAAATAAGGCAAGAAAGCCCACACCCATAGGCAGATTTCCAAACCACACAAATGGTGCGCCAGTTGTAGGGGTAGCGGGCTTCTAGATAGAGTGCACTTAATTATTCGAACTTTGTCTAAAAAAATTATTTATTCAAACTTCTTGGTTCGTGGGAAAACCTTTAGTCACTAAGCTTCTTGGACCAAGTCTTGATTTCCTCCGACTCAGATCCGAGGCAAAGATGCTTCCATTGTCTCAGCTTCAAACTGCTCGGCGAAAGAGATGGTGGAGCCCCCCGGGTAATGTCCAGCTGCATCATGAGCCACGATAGTGACAGATTCCCAATCTATGTTCTTGCTCACTCTAGTGTCCACATTTATCTTGACGAAGTCAGTGGGAGACGGATACCATTCAGCCGCCACTGGTACACGAGGAGTATCCACTCCCATCTCGGGTTTAGTCATCGACGGATATGAGAATAACTAGTCAAGGAAGTTGTGTGCGACAAACAGGGACTTAAATATATTTTCATGCATGGCCTTCCTCCTAGCACCCACCTGCCCACATCATCACGGATATTCTTGCAACATGTACATGGAGAAGGTTTTCAATCAAGTTAAACAACCAAATTCTAGCGCATCGCTACCTTTGCAAATCCAACTGACCCCTCGTTTCCTCGTTTAGGAGAGTTGATACACACCTGGCAATGGTGCACTCTAACAACGAGTGGTGCTATGTATCTTCATCGTAGTAGATGGAGCACCTGTTCAACAATGCAATATTTATGTGTTTTATATATCCATGAAAGGAAGGAATAGCTTGGCCAACCTCCATAGAACAACACAACCTTTTGCTTAGACCTGCACCTGCCATAGCGTAGTAGACGGTTTTTTTCTTTTCCCCGCCAATCGTCAGAATTCATAGGTCTCTCTTCCAACTAGTCTTCCCTCTTGCTCTTTGTACTTAATAGAAGACAATGTGATGATCTCACTATGAATACCTGATGGCCTTTGGTTGCTAAGCCCATAAGTCATCTAGTTGGCCTGTACTCAACGGAGTCTTTACAATTTCCTCAACATCCCTTGACAGGAAGAAATGACGCAACTTTTATTCGTTCGACGTTGCTAATGATGCTTCGATAAATCCACTCGATAATATTGCCAGATCAGGTTCATACATGCGATAGGACACACTGAACTTTTCATTGGAATCCGATTCTCGTTACAAGCAGTAGTGAGATCGTCCATTCCTATTCTTCTTCACAAGCCCTGACTTCAAAGTGTCTCATTCCTTGATGGCTGCTCTGCATGGAAGCTTGAAACATGAGGGAGCGCTGTTTTTTTTTGAGACAATCATGGAGCATTTTTTTTGGACAATGACGGAGCATTGCTTTTTTTTAGACAATGACGGAGCATTGCTGAATTCGGTATTGGAGCCCAGTTTTTTTTTCCTGTTAGGGGAGTATTTGAGCCCAGCTCAATAAAAGCTTAATGCGTCCCTCACACGTGGGCCGCTAAAGCTCAGCCCACAGCACGTGACCAACGGAGGAGAAGCCGGCAACCGTGCACCGTGCGCCGCGCACGTCCTATCCACACTCCTCGGTCGACTCCACACACACACACACGCCGCGCTCCAAGCTCTCCCACCGCAAGACCTCGCGCTCGCATCCATGGCCGCGGCAGCCATCTCCCTCTGCGGCTCGCGCTGCGTCGGCCCGAGCCGGAAGCCCGAACCTCGCCTCGCCTCCCAAGCGGCCGCCGCGCCGTGCGCGCGGCCGTCGTCGTCGCGCCGAAAGCTGGTGGTCGCGGCCGCCAAGTCGTCGGGCAAGAAGGCGGACGAGAAGGTCCCCTCCTGGGCCCGGCCGGGCTCCGACGAGCCTCCTCCGTGGGCGCGCGACGAAGGCGGGGCCTCGGGGCAGGAAGGCGACGCCGCCCAGGTCCCGTTCTACGCATACCTGCTCGCGTCCGCCGTGACGGCCATCGCCGCCGTACGTTTCTCGAGCCCTTCTTTATCTCCCCCCTTCTTCTCCTCCTCCTCCGCTCCGCTCCGCTGACCGTCGCATCCGCGTGCAGATCGGGTCGATATTCGAGTACACGAACGGGCGGGCGGTGTTCGGCGTCGTGGGCACCGACAGCCCGCTCTACGCGCCCATCCTCGGCTTCTTCGCCGTCACCGGCATCCCGACCTCCGTACGTACTCTGCCACGCCGGATCTATGCTAGTAGATTAAATTTGTATTGCAGTTGTTGATCGAGTTCATTCTCGTTTGGACTCCAGGGGTATCTGTGGTACAAGGCCGTGCAGACGGCGAACAAGGACGCTGAGGAGCAGGACCGCAGGGACGGCTTCCTCTGATTTGGTTTCTTGGGAGAGCAATGAACACGCTGAACATATAATGTACACCCTGTGTTCATTAATACAAGAAGTTTTGGCAGTTTTATTTAAACTACCAAAACGTCTTATATTAATGAACAGAGGTACTAGTACTTAGTAGTATTCGTTTTTGGTAAATTTGTTGCCGATCGAGCAGAGCAGATGGGTTAGCACTGGAAAAACAGCAGCAGGTGGACTAAGAGCAGAAGGTCTTGCCTGCTTCCTCTTCTACACATGGAGCATTCGCCGTCTGAACTCTGCGTTTGAATGGAGGAGATGTGTCCGTTCAGTTTTCCCTGAGATGTCGTGTTCGCCATACGAATCCTTCGCACCTCGTTGTGAGTGTGTATATGAAGGCTCATGAATATATCGAATCCATCAACACACTTGCAAGTTACTCCCTCCGTAAAGAAATTAGTGATCTAAACGCTCTTATATTTCTTTACAGAGGGAGTACAACGCAAACTAGTCTTTGCTCTGAAGTTTCATTTTTTTAAACATGTAATCGTCCTTGTCCTAGAGTACCAGCCTTTGTTGCTGGTTGTGCTTAATGTTAACATAATTGAGCATAAAACATCACGAGGCTAGTGGAAAATTAGATTTGTTGCTATGCTGAATGCATGTCTAGTGACAATGTCCTTGTCTCTTCCCAGCGTTCAAGACCAGCTAGATCCTTGGGCAGTTGGCTCTTGTCACTCTACGCTGCTTGTTTTATATGTCCTCTGATTACGTAGGTGTCTTTTCTTTTTGCAAGTTAGGAGCTTTATTGCTTAACCATGTTGGTAACAATCACGAGAAATACAATCTTTTTGAAAATGAAGAAATACAATCTTGGATGAAGGAGGAAATACAGTTAATCCATAGACACCTTCTCCTCAACTCACTAGCTTGATGGGCCCAACGTTGAGCAACCACGTTGGCCTCTCAATTATTGACATAAGTACAGCTCTCGCAAAGCTCCTTTAATTACCTCCTAGGAAATGCAAAGTTGCATAAGTTAACAACAACCCGGGTATCGCTCTCGAGCACAATATGATCAAATCCATAGATGCCTTTGCAAATAAGCGTATACCCTCTACAAATAAGTAGATATGCTTAAAGGAAAACGAATTTATTTCACTAAGGACTTGGCATTGTATAAGGCTATGTACTCCCATGATAGTTGATGAATAGATTGATACTCCCTTCGTCCCATAATGTAAAACGTTTTTTCACACTACACTACTGTGAAAAAGAGGCTAGAAGGGATCGTGATCTAGCACCGCCACCTCACCCCGACGACTCCCCTCCCCCTCGCGTCGCCTCCCCTTGGGCGGCACCAGGGCCCCTGATCCCGCGCCGCCAGCCCCTCCCTGCTCCTCCATCCACAGCCGCCGCTGCCGCCGGCAAGGGCCGCGGTGGCGGCGGGTGTCGGTGTCAAAACCGGCGGATCTCGGGTAGGGGGTCCCGAACTGTGCGTCTAGGATCGATGGTAACAGGAGACGGGGGACACGATGTTTACCCAGGTTGGAGCCCTCTCTATGGAGGTAATACCCTACTTCCTGCTTGATTGATCTTGATGAATATGAGTGTTACAAGAGTTGATCTACCACGAGATCGTAATGGCTAAACCCTAGAAGTCTAGCCTATGTGCATATGGTAAATGAGTATCCTCTTATCCGGACTACGCTCTCCGGTTTATATAGACACCGGAGATATCTAGGGTTACATGGGGTCGGTTACATAAGAAGGAATCTTCATAGTTGGTCGCCTAGCTTGCCTTCCACGCCAAGGAGAGTCCAATCCGGACACGGGTATAGTCTTCGGCCTTCACATCTTCACGGCCCATCAGTCCGGCCCAATGAATAACAGGCCGGACGCCCGAGGACCCCTTAGTCCAGGACTCCCTCAGCGGGCCCTGCATGATCCAGGGTGGGTGGTTGCCGCGGGCAGATCCAATGAGACGGA
Source organism: Triticum aestivum (assembly GCF_018294505.1). Lineage (NCBI taxonomy): Eukaryota > Viridiplantae > Streptophyta > Magnoliopsida > Poales > Poaceae > Triticum > Triticum aestivum. The sequence continues at coordinate 406,191,050 of NC_057796.1, read as the reverse complement.
GGCGGCGTCTCACGCGGGGAGGCCGGGGGCGGCAGTCAGGGGCGACGCCCCTGCCACGCCGTGGCGATGGGAACCTACATGTCCGGCGGTGTGGCGGCCGCGGGCACATGGGTGGCTCCGATGGCTGCGGATCTGGCATCCTGTCCAGATCCGTCTCGGTACGGCCTTGGCCGGCCGGTGGCGCGAGGAGGACCGGTGAGGGGCGGCTAGAGGCTCCCTGCCGGCGTGCCGACGACGGCCCTCGTCTCCACGACGAGGCTCCGTTCGGTTCCAGCTAGCTGCGAGGTTGGGGGGATGCGACTTTCGGTGAAAATCACGTCGACTTCGGTCATGGCAGACGATGGCGGCGTCTATGACGTCGTTCCCTTCTCGAGGCATCGTTGTTGCAGGTCGTGGCACCCCACTCGTGATGCTCCGGGGGAAACCATAGATCTGGATCTACCGGATCAGATGATGATGGTACCTTTGATGCCGTTGTCCCTCCTGAGGGCATCGTTTTGGAGCAAGTGCTAGTTGGACGGGACAAGTGGAAGAGCGGTGTTTCATCCACCGTAAGGCCGACGGCGGATCCCGATGGCATGGTGCTGCGGAGGTTCGGCGACGGGCGCGTGTGGACGGATTCGTGCAGGATGGTGGAGTTGTCTGGCGTCATGGTGGCGTCGACGGCATGCCAGGCAAGGTCGATGGGTCAGTTGCTGCTCTGGAGATGGACTGGTGGAAGATGGCAGCGGCAGCCTCTGAGAGTGCGTTGGTCCGGTATGGGACCCAGTCCTAGCATGTGGCTGGGCTGGGGCATCCGGCTTTAGATGTTAGGGTTTGGTGCGATGTCCGTTTGGTATTAGGCCCGAATATTCGACACACCTTCATCAACGGGATAGGAGTAGCAACAGGTGTTGCCTAGATGGTGGCTTCAGACTCACTGATGTATTACTTTGTATGATCTCCGTGAATAATTAATAAGATGGCCGTATGCATCGTTCAGATGCAGAGGCCGGGGGTTTATCCTCCTTTTTCACAAAAAAAAAACACTACTGTGAAAAATGTCTTACATTATGGGATGGAGGGAGTAGTTTTTTGAAAAGATAGACTAGGCAAAGATAGTTGCCCATACATTACAGAGAGACCCCTTCATAAAATAAAAAGAAAATTATAGAAAATATTGTGCAGCCAATATTTTTGAGGGGTTTAAGCACTTTATTCATTCAAAAATGTTAGAAGAAATTACAATAAGTTCTGGTCTATTGCCTCCTGCCAAAACCTAAAGTAGTAGAAGCTCTGGCCAGGTTATGTGCTTCAACGTTTGACTCTCGTTGCCCCGCAAAAAAAAAACTTTGACTCTTCTTTCTTATGAATGATTTGAACTGATTCAAAACCTTCACGTTTCGCCTTGATTCAAAATATTTGTGCAACCGAACGGGAGACGAAGCTGACGCATCACGGAACGGGCCTGTCTCTTGTTGTTGCCTCAGCCAGTAGACCCGAGCCCAGCCCAGCCCAGCCCTCGTAGTCCAACCCGACTTGCTGGTCCGAGCCTCCGAGGCAGCCTGGTTCGAGTCGGAGTGTCCGACGCGCACGCCTCCGCCCCGAAAACACAACTCGTGCCCGTGCCCGTCCGTCCCGGCGGCTCTCTCAAACCCACACTCCCCACCTTCTTGCGGCACAAGCCGGAGCCGACGATCCCAGCGCCCGCGCCGCCGTCGACGCGGCCTCCTCCGCCCGCCGGGATCGGTAAGCGCCCCCGTTTGCCCCCATACACCAGTCTCATCCCGCTCACCGCTACAATCTGTCGTGGAATCGCTCGCTGCGCGGTTGAAACTTTGGTGCTCGACTGAACCCTTGTTCGTCCCCCTCCTATGTTAGGTCCGCTCCTGGAGCCAGCAGCGACAACTAGCTGTATCTGTAGCGTTGCAGTGAAAACCGCATCCTGGTACCAGGGGAATCCCGTGTTTTCACATAGGCAGGTAGCGTTTTTTTAAAGCTGTAGGCAGGTAGGTTCATTAGCAAATGTGCAACAGACCTCAGATTGGTTTGCAATACAAGGTTCACTAATCGCTAGGCATCTTACAACCCCGCCAAAATGCCTCGTGTAGTACATCTGTCTGAATGATTCCTGCATATGCTTGTTCCGTGATGCAGTGGTGCTTTGCCCTGCTTATTCTTAACATGATTGTTGTGATCTCTTTTTTTCAGGAGAGAACTGTATAAACGGTTCAGTGGTTGAAGCTACTTAAGTCTTAACCATGAGTAGCATAGGAACCGGGTATGATCTGTCTGTCACCACTTTCTCCCCGGACGGCCGTGTCTTCCAGGTCGAGTATGCTGGCAAGGCCGTCGACAACAGCGGGTGTGCCCTAGCTCCCTCCCCTGTTTTCTTGACCTTCTCTGTCTGTGCAACCTCATGATGAAACTTTGGATGATTCTGTGTAGGACGATTGTTGGGATCAAGTGCAAAGATGGAATTGTCCTCGTAAGTGGCTATTTGCTGTATTTACTTTTACCCGGATGGGGTGTTACTCTGTGTTTCTTTTGTGCGATAACCTTTTAATATATTGGTCTATAGGGTGTGGAGAAGCTGATAACATCGAAGATGATACTTGCCGGGTCGAATCGGAGACTTCACTCAGTTCACCGGAACTCTGGCTTGGTAATCTCTCTTCCTTCTTGTTACATACAGGGCGGTCTCTCTCTGAGAATGCACCAATGATTTAGGATATATATTCTGCAGTGTTCCCTTTCATGTCTTTTTATAATTGCCTTTCTTTTTACTGTAACGGATTGCATTTGGTAGTGAAGTTAATTCCTGTTCTCCTTTTCAGGCTGTGGCTGGGTTAGCAGCAGACGGTAGGCAGGTGGTCTCAAGAGCAAAGTCAGAAGCAGCCAATTATGAAAAGTGAGAATTAGTGAGACTTTTGATTTTCATACCAAATGTTTGTAGAACTGTAACCTAAAGCTGTAATCCACCAGGGTATACGGAGAACCCATGCCTGTGAAGGAATTAGCTGATCGTGTAGCTAGCTACGTTCATCTGTGTACACTCTATTGGTGGCTCAGGTAATGCAGATGTTCTTCCTGTTCAAGAAGGTGGTTGCCTACATGTTACTTGATAGTTTGATACACTTTAAACTCCTGTCTCAGGCCTTTTGGCTGTGGAGTTATTCTTGGAGGTTATGATAGGGATGGGCCACAGCTCTACATGATCGAACCTTCAGGGCTCTCATATGTGAGTTCTCAATCTAAGACATGGTAGTTCTTCTATTTTCCCGTTATTTATTAGGACCGAGCAAGGGGTAAGTTGGCTAGATAACACATATTTATATTTGTCAGTGACCGGGCAAGTTTAACTAGTGTAAAAAACGCTCTTATATTATGGGACGGAGGGAGTAATAAACAGACAACTTTATGTACATGGATTAAGATGTGCAGTGCTGCTTTTAGTAGCAGTAGATGCATTTGGAATTTATGACTTAATGGTTGAATTTTGACAGAAATATTTTGGTGCTGCTCTGGGTAAAGGAAGACAGGCTGCAAAAACGTAAGCCAATCAAGTTTTCACTAGTTTTTTCTGTTGTATGATTCCTGTAGTGGCCATTGTCTATTTTGTTGCAAACCAATAGCACTGCTAAAGCATGGCGCACTCATGAATCGTTCTTATAAATACCATTTTAATTTTTCAAAGTAGATCTTTTGGAATAAGGAAGTCTGTTGATATTCTTAAAGCTGCTCATCAAATGATCATCCACATTTAACGTTTATGCAGATAGTAGTTTAGCCGTTCCATATTCAACGGGGGAAATACACTCTTATTGCTTATGTTAGGTTTGCCACTGCCAGAACACAGCTTAGGTGGTGTTTTATTGCTTACCACAGTTTGCTACATGCGAGTTAGGCAGGTTTGGGTTAAGCTCGTATTTGTTTCTTTGCCAAATATTGGTGCGCCACATTTTCTTAAAACTGCACCAGTGTACCCTACACGTCAGATACATTTATTGTGAAATCTTGGTACACCTGTGATGAAAAGTTTGCTGACCAATAAATTGTGACTTGTCACACTTCTCGCACAAATTTTAGAAAAAAAAACATTGCAACTAACCAAACAGACCCTCAGTTTAGCGTTTTGATAAATAATCACTTCTTTACAGCCATAGCAGAAATATTGTACCAGAACTGGTATGTGTAATTCTTTGAATTGACTAGCTTCCACAATTATGGGCTACAATACCAAACTGACCATTGATATTAACGTACTAGGTCATAGATGCGCATCATTTACATAGTCTAAATACATTGACCATTTATCTCTTTGTCCTTGTATTCGTCTTTTCATGGGTTTAGTTTTCAGTGGAAGAGTTGTTAATTAACTAAAACTTGATCTGCATCTACTTTACCCTTGCAGCTTTGTAGCCATTGATGTGTATGATTTCGGATACATTATGATGTTGAGAGCTTTATATTACAAAGAACTTGTGCGATTCAATATGTTGTAGAATGTCCCTTTTAATGGTTCGCAGCGGCTGTCAAATGCATCTGCACAAAATACTTATGATGATGTTTACTATGTATTTTTATTGGTCACAAAGAGTGCTTCTCCATTCTAATCCATCTATCTTAATGTTGTCATACAGGGAGATAGAGAAATTGAAGCTTTCTGAGCTAACTTGCAGGGAAGGCATTGTTGAGGTTGCCAAGATGTATGTCCTAAATCTTTCGCCATCCTACTGCAAGTTTTATCTTCAGGATATATCACCTAGATTTCTGTCATGAATGGCCTGAAAGTTTGTTAGTCATGTACATTTACTTGCTCAAGCATGAAGATGGCCAGTAGTTACTAGTCACAACAAATATGGATTTCTCTCAGAAGGAACAACATTGTTGATCCTCCGTATATCATGGTTTTACTCCCACAAGCAGTATTTCTGGTTGTGATACTATATTACAAATTGCCATACCCGAAATAATTACTAGGCTGACTTTTTTTTTCCTGTACATGCAGAATTTATGGTGTACACGATGAAGCGAAAGACAAATCTTTTGAGCTGGAACTGAGCTGGGTGTGTGATGAATCTAACCGCCAGCATGAGAAGGTGATAAACGGCCACTCACGGGAAAATACCCTCCTCCCTGGGAACTCCACAGCTACCTTACATAGGCCACAGAGTCGCCCTTTGTTGAATTCCTTGCTAACTTGTCATACCATGTGTAGGTTCCAAATGATCTTCTGGAGCAGGCCAAGGCAGCAGCGCAGGCAGCGTTGGAAGAGATGGATGCCGACTAAGAAGAGACCATGAGCTCTGCTTCCCATTTACTTTCACGTGTGGCGTAACAGATTCAGGGCTGGAGCGGTTCGTTTTCAGTGCAAAAAACTACTACCTTCAGGGCGTTGTTGCTTTCGGTTCCATGATTCCATCCCAGTCGAGGTAGCAAGCAGAGGTTCTCGTGTTTTGTAGCGAATCGTATTCTGCTTGCTGTTGGTCACACACTAAATCTTTTGAAATCCGAACATGTTTGTCATAGATCTTAATCACGCGTGGCCTAAGAGCAACTCTACCCGGTCAGGCTATAGAGTAAGATCTTAGTTTTACTCTAACAGACGCCTAGCTGATCTCCTAAGGCCTCCTTTGGTCTAGAGGAATCTTGTAGGTATTTCATAGGATAGGATTTCTATAGGAAAAAAAAAATCCTTTAGAGCCCTTTGGTTTGTAGGAATGAAATCCTATTCTTATGGAAGAATTCTTCCTATCTTTCACATTTCATAGGAAAATAAACATTAGCCTAGACTTAATGGAAAAAAAAAATCCTATGATGTGAATCAAAGGGCATCTCCTTTCTTATTCCTACTCATAGGATTTGAGATACATGTCATCTCATTTCCTATAACATTTCTATTTCTACGATTTTCCTACCCTATGAACCAAAGGAGGCCTAAACCAGTTAGAGGAGTAAAAAATTTACTCCACCCATCCAAGGAGTATTTTTACTCTGCTTGGAGGCGGACAAGTAAAAATCCCTCGCTCCCCTCGCCCTCGCTCTCATGCTGAATTTGCCGCCGCTGCTGCGTCCCAGCCCCACCTGTGCCTGCGCCATGATTGTCGTCGCCCTTGTTTCCCACCAGCAGCCCCGCCCCGTGCTGGCGCTGCTGTAGCGTCCTATCAGCCCCCCAGCTGCAGCCCAAGGAAGGTGGTGAAGCTCCTGCACATCTCTCCTTTTCGCCCCAAAGTAGGCGGGCGGCGATGGGCGGCAACGAGGGTGACGTGGAGGTTTAAATGAAGCCGGAGCAGCGGCGACACTGGCATGGGTAGCGCCAAGCCGTCCATGGAGGGGCGCGGGTCGTACAATGCGCTTCCATGGGTGTCGCAGGAGCTCAGGGATCGCGGGTGTCCTCGCTGCGAGACTGACTCTCGCCTGGGCCTTCGACTACAATCTTTTCGGCCAGCTTGATAACCCATCAGTTCCGGTTAGTGTGATTCGCAGGTTTGTCCGAAGTGCCATGAATCTGGCAAGGCTTGTCGAGGATTTTATCGAGTGCAGTAAGACCGTCCCTGTTCGCTTTAAAGGGCTTCTTTTTCTGGCCAGTCCTTGGATTGCTAAATCCAGCGCTGACAGTTGCGTCATCGGCATCACTGCCGCTGTTTTTGTGCCGACGCTTGTTGTTCTTGTTGCGCCTAGGCCTTCCGTTTCCGTCGCGTACTTTTGATGTGCCGGCCTCATTGCGCTGAGTGCTACGAACCAGCTAGCTATCCTCGCCCGCGCAGAATCGAGTCACCAAAGAGGTAAGGGCTGTCATGGTTCTCGTCTTATCTTGTCTGAGCTGTCGCGCGAGCCACTCATCCCGGATGCTATGCTGGAAAGCAGCAATCGCTTCTGCGTCAGGACAGTCTACCATCTGATTCTTTTTAGTTAAGAACAAATTACAAAATTTCTTAGAAGACTCCCGGGCTGCTGAATGATGTGGCTCAGGTCATCGTCATCCGGGGGCCGAACATAGATACCCTGGAAGTTTGCCCTAAAGGCGTCCTCGAGCTGCTCCCAGCTCCCGACAGAGTTTTCGGGCAAGCTATTGAGCCAATGCCTTGCCGGTCCTTTAAGTTTCAGCGGTAGGTACTTGATGGCACGGAGATCATCTCCTCGAGCCATATGGATGTGGAGAAGGAAGTTTTCGATCCACACAGCTGGGTCAGTCATTCCATCGTACTGTTTGATATTGATGGATTTAAACCCTTCAGGGAACTGGTGCTCCATGACCTTGTCTGTGAAACATATTGGGTGCACAGGCCCTCGAAAACGAGCCGCTTCGTGCCAGGTATCCATTGGCATCCAAGCATGTGTCTGCTCCCGAGCCCTCCCATGCCTGTCCAGCCAGGCCTCATAGCCGACCTGTCCAGCAGGTGCATGTTCTCTTGATCCATATATGGATCTCGCTGGGGCAGGGTCTGAGGTTAATCTCCTTTGCAAATCGTACGCTCAGGGTATTGGACTAGGTCCTTGCCTTCACGGCGAGGTATTGTGAGGGGATTTTTATTTTCCCTGTTGGCCTGCCCCGTCCCCGAGAAGGATTGTCTGGTTGATCAGCTCGATCGTGCTTGAATGGCACGTTTTTGGCGACTTCGTCATCGAATGCTGGAAGTAAATGCCATCATGGGTAGGATTTAACTTGTTCCTCACGCCGTGACTCAAAGTTTTGTTCAACTGGGAGGACCTCTCTACCCACTTATCATTGAGCGTGTTTTGATCAGTTTGAAGTTGTTGTTTCTTTTTCAGGCTTCGGGCGGTTGCAATGAGATGTCGTCAAAACCTTTTTTGCTCGAATGGGTCCTCAGGGACGTGATACGTCTTCAACGTATCTATAATTTTTTATTGTTTAATGCTGTTATATTATCAATCTTGAATGTTTTATAATTATTTTATAGTCATTTTGTATCATTTTTTGGTACTAACCTATTGACATAGTGCCAAGTGCCGGTTGTTGTTTTCTGCATGTTTTTTACACTGCAGGAAATCAATATCAGACGGAGTCCAAATGCCATGAAACTTTACGGAGATTTTTTTTACCAGAAGGAACGTAATGGGCCCTGGCTGCGCCTGGAGGGTGTCCCGAGGAGGCCCAGGCGCGACCTGGTGGGTTGTGCCCACCTCGGGTGCCCCCGGGACCGCCTCTTTGCTTTATAAATACCCCAATATTCCAGAAAACCTAGGAGAGTCGACGAAATATTGATCCAGCCGCCGCAGAGTCCAGAACCACCAGATCCAATCTAGACACCATCTCGGATGGGGTTCACCACCTCCATTGGTGCATCTCCGATGATGCGTGAGTAGTTCGTTCTAGACCTACGGGTCCGTAGTTAGTAGCTAGATGGCTTTCTCTCTCTCGCTGAATTCTCAATACAATGGTCTCTTGGAGATCCATATGATGTAACTCTTTTTGCGGTGTGTTTGTTTGGATCTGATGAACTTTGAGTTTATGATCAGTTATATCTTTTTATATCCATGAAAGTATTTGAGTTTCTTTGATCTCTTATATGCATGATTGCTTATAGCCTCGTATTTCTTCTCCGATATTTGGGTTTTGTTTAGCCAACTTGATCTATTTATCTTGCAATGGTAAGAGGTGCTTTGTAGTGGGTTCGATCTTACGGTGCTTGATCCCAGTGACAGAAAGGGAACCGACACGTATGTATCATTGCTACTAAGGATAAAACAATGGGGTCTATCTCTACATAGATAGATCTTGTCTACATCATGTCATCGTTCTTATTGCATTACTCTGTTTTTCCTTGAACTTAATACACTAGATGCATGCTGGATAGCGGTCGATGTGTGGAGTAATAGTAGTAGATGCAGGCAGGAGTCGGTCTACTCATCTTGGACGTGATGCCTATATAATGATCATTGCCTGGATATCATCATGATTATTTGAAGTTCTATCAATTGCCCAACAGTAATTTGTTTACCCACCGTTTGCTATTTTTATCGAGAGAAGCCACTAGTGAAACCTACGGCCCCCGGGTCTCTTTCTCATATATTTGCCTTTGCGATCTACTTTTCCTTTGCATTTATTTTCAGATCTATTAAACCAAAAAAATAGAAAAATACCTTGCTACAATTTATTCTTATTTATTTTATTTGGCGTTCGATCTATCAATCTACTACAATTTTATTCACGCCCGTTTGCCCATCTTGGGGCGCCGCTACCCGAAAGGGATTGACAACCCCTTTTACACGTCGGGTTGCGAGGATTTGTTATCTGTGTGCAGGGGCTGTTTACGTTGTGTTGCTTGGTTCTCCTATTGGTTTGATAACCTTGTTTTCATATCTGAGGGAAATACCTACCGCCGTTGTGCTGCATCATCCCTTCCTCTTTGGGGAAATACCGACATAGCTTCAGGCGCAATCAAAAGGAATTTCTGGCGCCGTTGCCGGGGAGGATCTTCAACATATACCAGGTTCTTAATCACAAATCTCATCTCCTCGCAATTTACATTATTTGCCATTTGCCTCTCGTTTTTCCTCTCCCCCACTTCACAAAATTTGTCGTTTTATTCGCTTCTCTTTTTTCGTTCGCCGTTTTCTTGCCGGATCTGTTTTTGTGTGCAATCTTGTTTGCCGTTATTATCGTTATGGAAAGTTCCTCGTCTATTGCTTGCACTCCCGAGAACGAGGTTCTCAACTTTAAACAAAGGGGAGGAGAAATTTTAAAAGATGCTGGTTATAGAATTTGCATTGCTCATAATAGATCCATCCGTAAGCAATCTACCATTGTTCTTCTTCGCTGTTTTTATGTTGGCATCACCACTTGGTATAGATTCGTCCTTGATACAATTACCGGTGGAAATTTCTTGATGTGTCCTTCCCTTGATGCTTTTAATGCTATGGGAAACTTAGTGGGCTCACCACCTCTCATGATTAATGAAACAACTTTGACTCTTGAGCATGTTATGGAAAGACTAGATGCTATTGAAAAGAAAATGCTCACCGAAGATCATATGGAAATTATAGATAAAAAGATGCATAATTTTGCCACTAATATTGGGTCAAAAGCGGGAGATATTTTTAAGTTGTTAAAAGAAAAGGGTACCGTAATCCATGAAAGAATAGAAGAAAGCCCGTCTCGGATTGATAAATTAGAAGAAATCTTTAATAATCTAAGCACGGCTTTTGCTTCCGCTAAAACTATCGAAAAAACTCCCGTAAAGAGTGGCAAAGTTACTCAAGTAACCAGGAACAAAGGTGCAACTTCTAGTAATGGTAACAAAGGTGATCTTAAGATGATTAGTATTCACCCGGATTTTGTTGAAGTGATAAGAGATCCTTTTTGCAAGAATGAATTCTTTAAATTTATTCCTAGGAGTGTTGTTATTGAAGATCTTTATGCTAAATCTTTGAAGGATTCTAAGTGTTTGATTGAAGAGTTAGACAAGGATGACAAAACTTAGATCCTTTCTTTATGCCTAGCTAAGGGCGTAAAACTATAGCGCTTGTTGGGAGGCAACCTAATGAATAAAATTTATTTTTGCTTTTTGCTTTCTGTTCTTGTGTGTTTGCACAATTATGCTACTGTTCTGATTGTGTTTTTTGTGTTTTAATTAGTGTTTGTGCCAAATAAAGCGTTTAGAATCTTCTTGGGTGATAGTTGTTTGATCTTGCTGAAAAACAGAAACTTATGCACTCACGAAAATAAGTTTCATAAATCACAGAAAAAGTGCTTTTGCCCTGATTCTTTTTGCAGAAGATTAATATACAAATTGTTGGGGAACGTAGTAATTTCAAAAAAATTCCTACACGCACGCAAGATCATGGTGATGTATAGCAACGAGAGGGGAGAGTGTTGTCCATGTACCCTCGTAGACCGAAAGTGGAAGCGTTAACACAACGCGGTTGATGTAGTCGTACGTCTTCACGATCCGACCAATCCAAGTACCGAACGCACGACACCTCCGAGTTCAGCACACATTCAGCTCGATGACGTCCCGCGAGCTTCGATCTAGCAAAGCTTCGCCGGAGAGTTTCGCCAGCACGATGGCGTGATGACGGTGATGATGATGCTACCGATGCAGGGCTTCGCCTAAGCACCGTTACGATATGATCGAGGTGGATTATGGTGGAGGGGGGCACCGCACACGGCTGGGAGAGATCAACAGATCAACTTGTGTGTTTAGAGGTGTCCCTGCCCCCGTATATAAAGGAGCAAGGGGGAGGCCGGCCGGCCCCTTGTGGCCGCGCCAGGAGGAGGAGTCCTCCTCCTAGTAGGAGTAGGACTCCCCTCTTTCCTACTCCTACTAGGAGGGGGAAAGGAAGGGGGAGAGGGAGAAGGAAAGGGGGGCGCCGCCCCCCTTCTCCTAGTCCAATTCGGACCAGAGGGGGAGGGGCGCGTGGCATGCCCTAGGTCAGCCCTCTCTCTCCACTAAGGCCCATAAGGCCCACTATTTCTCCCGGGGGGGGGGGGGTTCCGGTAACCCTCCGGCACTCCGGTTTTCTCCGAAACCACCCGGAACACTTCCGGTGTCCGAATATAGTCGTCCAATATATCGATCTTTACGTCTCGACCATTTCGAGACTCCTCGTCATGTCCGTGATCATATCCGGGACTCCGAACTACCTTCGATACATCAAAACACAAAAACTCATAATATCGATCGTCACCGAACTTTAAGCGTGCGGACCCTACGGGTTCGAGAACTATGTAGACATGACCGAGACACGTCTCCGGTCAATAACCAATATCGGAACCTGGATGCTCATATTGGCTCCTACATATTCTACGAAGATCTTTATCGGTCAAACCACATAACACCATACGTTGTTCCCTTTGTCATTGGTATGTTACTTGCCCGAGATTCGATCGTCGGTATCTCAATACCTAGTTCAATCTCGTTACCGGCAAGTCTCTTTACTCGTTACGTAATGCATCATCCCGTAACTAAGTCATTAGTCACATTGCTTGCAAGGCTTATTGTGATGTGCATTACTGAGAGGGCCTAGAGATACCTCTCCGACAATCAGAGTGACAAATCCTAGTCTCGATCTACGTCAACTCAACAAGTACCATCGGAGACACCTGTAGAGCACCTTTATAATCACCCAGTTACGTTGTGACGTTTGGTAGCACACAAAGTGTTCCTCCGGTAATCGGGAGTTGCATAATCTCATAGTCATAGGAACATGTATAAGTCATGAAGAAAGCAATATCAGTAAACTAAACGATCAAGTGCTAAGCTAACGGAATGGGTCAAGTCAATCACATCATTCTCCTAATGATGTGATCCCATTTATCAAATGATAACTCATGTCTATAGCTAGGAAACTTAACCATCTTTGATCAACGAGCTAGTCAAGTAGAGGCATACTAGTGACACTCTGTTTGTCTATGTATTCACACATGTATTATGTTTCCGGTTAATACAATTCTAGCATGAATATTAAACATTTATCATGAAATAAGGAAATAAATAATAACTTTATTATTGCCTCTAGGGCATATTTCCTTCAGTCTCCCACTTGCACTAGAGTCAATAATCTAGTTCACATCGCCATGTGATTTAACACCAATAGTTCACATCACCATGTGATTAATATCCATAGTTCACATCGTCATGTGACCAACACCCAAAGGGTTTACTAGATTCAATAATCTAATTCACATCGCCATGTGATTAACACCCAAAGAGTACTAAGGTGTGATCATGTTTTGCTTGTGAGAGAAGTTTAGTCAACGGGTCTGCCAAATTCAGATCCGTATGTATTTTGCAAATTTCTATGTCAACAATGCTCTGCACGGAGCTACTCTAGCTAATTGCTCCCACTTTCAATATGTATCCAGATTGAGATTTAGATTCACCCTGATTAGTGCCAAAACTTGCATCGACATAACCCTTTACGATGAACCTTTTTGTCACCTCCATAACCGAGAAACATATTCTTATTCCACTAAGGATAATTTTGACCAATGTCCAGTGATCTACTCCTAGATCACTATTGTACTCCCTTGCCAAACTCAGGGCAGGGTATACAATAGGTCTGGAACATAGCATGGCATACTTTATAGAACCTATGGTTGAGGCATAGGGAATGACTTCCATTCTCTCTCTATCTTCTGCCGTGGTCGGGTTTTGAGTCTTACTCAACTTCACACCTTGCAACACAGGCAAGAACTCTTTCTTTGACTGTTCCATTTTGAACAACTTAAAAAACTTGTCAAGCTATGTACTCGTTGAAAAAACTTATCAAGCGTCTTGATCTATCTCTATAGATCTTGATGCTCAATATGTAAGTAGCTTCACCGAGGTCTTTCTTTGAAAAACTCCTTTCAAACACTCCTTTATGCTTTCCAGAAAATTCTACATCATTTCCGATCGACAATATATCATTCACATATACTTATCAGAAAGGCTGTAGTGCTCCCACTCACTTTCTTGTAAATACAGGCTTCACCGCAAGTCTGTATAAAACTATATGCTTTGATCAACTCATCAAAGCGTGTATTCCAACTCCGAGAAGCTTGCACCAGTCCATAAATGGATCGCTGGAGCTTGCACACTTTGTTAGCTCCCTTCGGATCGACAAAACCTTACAATTGCATCATATACAACTCTTCTTCCAGAAATCCATTCAGGAATGCAATTTTGACATCCATTTGCCAAATTTCATAATCATAAAATGCGGCAATTTCTAACATGATTCGGACAGACTTAAGCATTGCTACGGGTGAGAAAGTCTCATTGTAGTCAACTCCTTGAACTTGTCGAAAACCTTTCGCAACAAGTCGAGCTTTGTAGACGGTAACATTACCGTCAGCGTCAGTCTTCTTCTTGAAGATCCATTTGTTCTCTATGGCTTGCCGATCATCGGGCAAGTCAACCAAAGTCCACACTTTGTTATCATACATGGATCCCATCTCAGATTTCATGGCTTTAAGCCATTTTGCGGAATCTGGGCTCACCATCGCTTCTTCATAGTTCGTAGGTTCGCCTTGGTCAAGTAACATGACCTCCAGAACAGGATTACCGCACCACTCTGGTGCGGATCTTACTCTGGTTGACCTACGAGGTTCGGTAGTAACTTGATATGAAGTTTCATGATCAATATCATTAGCTTCCTCACTGAGTGGTGTAGGTGTCACAGGAACCGGTTTCTGTGATGAACTACTTTCCAATAAGGGAGCAGGTACAGTTACCTCATCAAGTTCTACTTTCCTCCCACTCACTTCTTTTGAGAGAAACTCCTTCTCTAGAAAGGATCCATTCTTAGCAACGAATGTCTTGCCTTTGGATCTGTGATAGAAGGTGTACCCAACTGTCTCCTTTGGGTATCCTATGAAGACACATTTCTTCGATTTGGGTTTGAGCTTATCAGGATGAAACTTTTTCACATAAACATCACAACCCCAAACTTTAATAAACGACAACATTGGTTTCTTGCCAAACCACAGTTCATATGGTGTCGTCTCAATGGATTTAGATGGTGCCCTATTTAACGTGAATGCAGCTGTCTCTAATGCATAACGCCAAAACGATAGTGGTAAATCGGTAAGAAACATCATAGATTGCACCATATCTAATAAAGTACGGTTACTGTTGAGGATATAACCGTTGGAGTCACCCGCCCAGGAGGGGCCGGGTTACCCATGATGGTTACTACGCGAAGCCCAGTACCAAAGATGAAGACGGCGGGTCAATGACGGGCCCAAGACCCGGAGATGGCTTAAGGCCCGTAGCATTAGCCGCCGTTAGGGTAAACTTGTAGTGTAAGGCAAGAATAGATAAGAGTCCGAGCCGGACACTGTTATGAGCCGGCCGGGACTCTAAGAGCCGCTGGGCGTCAACCTCTCTATATAAAGGGGCGACCCGGCAGCGGTTCAGGACAAGTAAGATCTCGTCGAGAGCCAGGCATAGCAATTAAGCTCCCTGGTCATCGAAACCCTAATCAATACCACCTCAACTGGACGTAGGCTTTTACCTTCACCGTAAGGGGCCGAACCAGTATAACCCTCGTGTTCCTTGTCCCGTTTAACCCCTTCAGCTGCGATGGCTCCACGACTAAGTCCTAGCTCGAGGACATCTGCCGTGACAATTCCATGACAGTTGGCGCCCACCGTGGGGCCAGCGCACGGTGGATTTGAGTTCTTGAAGGGCAGCTTCGAAGGGCTCAAGGGATATGCTGTGGGCCGGATGACCAAGAGTCGTCGCGGCAAGCTCTACATCGACGATGCAAACTGGGGCCCCGACGCCGGCTCAATTGAGTACGGGTACCGGGTCCCCTTCGGCGGAATTCATGTCTTCGTTGGCAAGATTGGTGAGCCGAGCCCTGAGCCGGTTCTCTGCGCCGATCTCATCGAGACGGCTCAGCGCGCACGACCCGCCCGGGCCCTACCTGCCTTCAAGCATGCTTTTGTGGGATGTGTCCATGGAGGGCTCTCTGATGGGTCCGGATCTGGTGATGGGACGGCCGCCGGCTCTGACGGCGAGTCGTCCACAGATGAGTCAAACTCGTTGTATCAAATTCAAGATGGCAGGCTCAGGGGTTGTTCCGATGGTGACAGTATTCCGGACCCTTTTGAGCCGCCGAGCCGGGTTGGAATCTTCATGGCCGGTGCACAGCCTGTTCAAAACCCTGCCGCTGGGTCAGGAAACCCGGTACCCTCGCCGGCTCAGGTGCTGATGGATCTCACGGACAAGATGACGGCCCTGTTGACCGCCACGGTTGACCCGGCGGATCAAGCTCAGCATGACGCGGAGGTGGCGCAGTTAAAGTTAGATCTAGTGAAAGCCAAGGAGGATCTGGCGGCGGAAGGGATCAGGATGGCTGCGGAGAGGGCGGCTCTCGACGCCCAGACCCAGTTGATGCAGGCGCAGTCCTTCCGACTCACGATGGATCAGAACACGTCTAATGAGGTCATGAGAAGGAGGCATCAAAAGGCCCAATCTCGACTCCCTCCGGTCTACGATCCTCGAAACCTCTTCAACACGCCAGGTGCAGGGTCTAGTAACCCGCCGGAGATCATAGTACCCGGGGCTGGGACACCTATTCAGCCACAAGTGATGGGGCCTCCCCGGGTGAACCCTGCCCCGCCTCAGTATGTGCCAATACCACCGGGTCATTATGCTAACCCACTGGAAAACATGGTCGCCGCGGCGGCGCGGCTGGCGGCTCTCCCAATTGACGGCAACTCTCCAACGGCTGTTGAAACCCGCCGGGTCAGAGAGCTCCTTCAGACAGCGCTGGCGCAGCAAGAGGCATACTCTTACAGCCGGGACAGGATCCACTCAACCCCTCGTCCAGGCCGGAGCCCGAGTTATAGCAGACACATGGTCTCAGCGACCGGCTCAAGCAATGTCCGACGCCATGACCTGCCCCCTGGCCATGGCCCGGCTCATAACGGAGCTTTTCACGCAACAGACCAAGACAGAGCGCGGCAAGAGGCGGAGCAGGTGCCTCAGTTGATGGCTTACCAGACACCCCCGGCTTATCCGACGACTTCCGTCGACGTGGGTATCCCTACGAGGACTGGAGGTGTCCCTTGTTTAGTGCCGGCTCTCCGCAATGAGCGTCTACCCAAGGACTTCAAAGGGCCTAGGAAGGTGCCTAATTACACGGCTGATTTACAACCCGGAGCCTGGATCGAGAGTTACGAGATGGCCATGAAATTACTGGAGGTCAGTGAAGCGGCGATGGCCAAGTACTTCACCATGATGTTAGATGGGACTGCCCGCACTTGGTTGAAAGGGCTGCCACTGAATTCCATCGGGTCTTGGGCTGAGCTGAAAGCCCAGTTTATCCAAAACTTCAAAGATACCTGTAGGCAGTCTATGTCAATTGTGGATTTGACTAACTGTAAACAGCAGGAGGGTGAATCTACGACGCATTGGGTTCGCCGGGTCAAAGAGATAATACATTCATCTGATAAGATGGATGCTGGCTCTGCAGTCTTAATGTTGGAGCAGAATTGTCGTTTCCTGCCCCTAAAGATGAAACTCGGGCGGCTTAAGCGCGATTGCAATGATATGGGTACGCTGATGGCGGCTCTCATCAAGTACGCCGACTCTGATAGTACCAAGGACCCCGCTTCAGATGATGAAAGGACAGGGAAGGGAAAGAAAAACGGCAATGGCAAGGGTCCTCAGCATAACCCGGGGAACCAAGGAGGTGGCAAGCGTAAGGCCGACGGCAGCCTAGAGTTCGTGGCCAACGCTAGCTCACAGGGTAATAACCAGCGACGCAAGGGGAGGCCACCTCCCCGAGCCGGCGGGTCAGGCCCGACGCTGGAGCAGCTGTTGAATGAGCCTTGTCCAAGGCATGGCTCTAGGGAGAAGCCAGCTACTCATCTATGGAAGGATTGCGCAATCATGAAGGCCTTTAAGAATTCCAATGCCTTTAATGGCAACAATGGCCCGGGCGGCGGCTCACGCGCTGGCGGTTTTCATGGCCCGGGAGGCGGCTCAAATTCTAATCCTCAGAACAGTCAATGGGGGCTTCAATTAGCAGTCTGGCCGGGGTCATCAACAGCAGCAGGGGGGTTATCAAACCAATCCAAAGCAACTTAACGGTGGACAGTATCACGTATTTACCACCAGTCTGTGTAAGCGAGATCAGAAGCTTCATAAGAGGGCTGTGAATGCTGTTGAGCCGGCGGTTCCACGCTATTTAAGATGGTCTGAGCAGCCTATTGTGTGGAGTAGGGAGGATCACCCTCCCCGGGTTGATAATCCGGGTCACTTGGCCCTGGTGGTGGCCCCTCAGGTGGGAGGATATAAGTTCACTAAGGTGCTCATGGATGGAGGCAGCAGCATCAACATCCTCTATTATGAGACTTTTCGTCGTATGGGGTTGATCGATAAGAACCTCAGCCAGTCCAATACTATTTTCCATGGTGTGGTGCCTGGTAAGTCGGCTTATCTAGTTGGTAAGATCGAGTTGGAAGTGGCCTTTGGGGACGAGTACAACTATAGGGTGGAAAAATTGACCTTTGAGGTGGTCAAGATAAGGAGTCCGTATCATGCCATATTTACAGCTCAAGATGCCGGGTCACAATGGGACCATTACGGTTCATGGCAGCCGGAAGGTGGCCTTGGAGTGTGAGGAAGGCGATGCGGCTTATGCAGAATCTGTTTGTGCAACAGAGGAGTTGAAATTTTACAAGGACAATGTTGACCCAACAGATATGACCTCTCTGAAAAAGCCGACTACGGAGCATGAGCCGGCAATGAAATTTAAGTCGGCTGATGAGACTAAACTTGTTGATTTCGTTCCAGGTGATTCATCTCAGCAGTTTAGCATCAGCGCCAATCTGGATCCAAAATAGGAAAGCGCGCTCATCGAGTTCATCCGTGAGAATAGGGACATTTTTGCATGGAAACCTTCTGACATGCCAGGTGTACGTAGAGAACTCGCTGAGCACACTCTCAATGTTGATCCGAAATTTAAGCCGTTCAGACAATTCCTTCGGCAGTTTAATGAAGAGAGGCGGAAAGCCATTGGTGAAGAGGTAGCCCGGCTCTTGGCGGCCGGGTTTATTGTTGAAGTCTTTCACCCAGAGTGGTTAGCTAACCCGGTGCTCGTGCTCAAGAAGAATGGCACCTGGCGGATGTGTGTGGACTACACGGACTTAAACAAGGCATGTCCGGCTGATCCTTTTACTCTTCCCCGTATTGATCAAATCATTGATGCTACGGCGGGTTGCGAGCGCTTAAGTTTCTTGGATGCTTATTCTGGATACCATCAGATTAAGATGGCAGTTAAGGACCAGGAGAAGACGGCGTTCATCACTCCCTTTGGAGCCTTCTGCTATGTGTCTATGCCCTTTGGACTCAAGAGTGCACAGGCAACTTATCAGCGTTGCGTGCAGAACTGTCTTCATAACCAGATTGGGCGCAATGTTCATGCCTATGTGGATGATATTGTGGTTAAGTCCAGGGAGAAGGAAACCTTGATAGATGATCTGAGGGAAACCTTTGATAATCTCCGGGTCTACAAGATGATGCTTAACCCGGCCAAGTGTGTTTTTGGTGTTCCTGCAGGCAAGCTTTTGGGTTTCTTGGTTTCTAATAGAGGCATTGAAGCTAACCCAGAGAAGATCAAGGCAGTCACCTCTCTGGCTAAGCCGGCGTGTATAAACGACGTCCAGCGCCTGGCGGTTCGTATCGCTGCTTTAAGCCGGTTTATAAGCCGTTTGGGTGAGAAGGCCATGCTAATGTACCAGTTGATGAAGAAAAATGATGACTTTGTCTGGAATGATGCTGCTAATACTGCTTTTGAGGATTTGAAGAGACAGCTGGCAGAGCCCCCAGTCCTTGCTGCTCCGGTTGACAAGGAGCCTTTATTGCTGTATGTAGCTGCTAACACACGGGCCGTCAGTGTGGCTGTGGTGGTGGAGCGTAAGGAAGAGGGTAAGGAGCATCCGGTTCAGCGGCCGGTTTATTACGTCAGCGAAGTGCTCATAGAGTCTAAACAGCGGTATCCACATTGGCAGAAGCTTGTTTATGGCGTATTCATGGCAAGCCGGAAGCTTAAGCACTATTTTTAGGGTCACCCTATCACTTTGGTTAGTTCTGCCCCCCTTGGAGATATCATCCAAAACAGAGAGGCTACAGGGAGAGTGGCTAAGTGGGCTATAGAGCTTGGGCCTCATGGTCTAAAATGCGTACCACGCACTGCTGTTAAATCTCAAGCTTTGGTGGATTTCATCAATGATTGGACAGAGCTACAAGTGCCCGAGGAAAAGCCGGATAATACATATTGGACTATTCACTTCGATGGGTCCAGGCAATTGGAGGGCTCGGGGGCTGGAGTTGTATTGGCTTCCCGTAAAGGTGACAAGTTTCATTATGTGCTACGGTTGATGTTTCCTTGCACTAACAATGCGGCTGAGTACGAGGCCTTGCTCCATGGTCTTCGGATGGCTAAGGAGATGAGCTTGAGCCGGGTAAGGTGCTTCGGCGACTCAGACTTAGTGGCTCAACAAGTATCAGGCAAGTGGGATTCCAAGGACCCTCTCATGGCGGCTTATCGCCGTGAACTTGATGCCATTGCTGGACACTTTCAGGGTTACCAAGTAGAGCACATCGATCGCAGGAAGAACGAGGCGGCTGATGCTTTAAGCCGGCTGGGCTCTCAGCGAAAACCGGTGCCGCCCAATACTTTCCTGGACGTCTTGCATAACCCTTCTGTTAAGTTGCCTACAGAGGAAGACTTGGCTGTCCCTGACCCGGAGGCACAATTGGTGGCGGCTCTCCACATCATCCCGGACTGGACAGTGCCCTATCTGGATTACATGACCCGGGGAGATTTGCCTGAGGATGAAACTTTGGCCAGACAAATAACCCGGCGGTCTAAGTCAATGGTTGTTATCAATGGTGAGCTGCATCGCCGCAGTGTTACGGGGGCGTTCCAGCGTTGTGTCTCCCCTGAGGAAGGTCAAGAAATCTTGCGTGAGATTCATGAAGTGGATTGTGGCCATCATGCCGGCTCAAAATCCCTTGTGGCCAAGGCTTTTCGTCATGGTTTTTATTGGCTGACGGCTCATGCTGATGCAGAGGACTTGGTCAGTAAATGTGATGGTTGCCAGAGGTTCTCGTGACGGGCTCATGTGCCGGCTCAGGAGCTGAGGATGATACCAATCACTTGGCCATTTGCGGTCTGGGGGCTTGATATGGTTGGGCCTTTTAAAAGGTCCAAGGATAAGAAGACCCACCTCTTGGTGGCAGTTGACAAGTTCACAAAGTGGGTTGAAGCAGAGCCAGTTAGTAAGTGTGACGCAGCCACAGCGGTTCAGTTCATGAAAAAGGTGATATTTCACTTTGGCTTTCCACACAACATTATAACTGACAACGGCACCAACCTATCTAAGGGTGCTATGGAGGAGTTTTGTCAACGAGAGCATATTCGACTTGATGTTTCATCAGTGGCTCATCCTCAATCCAATGGTCAAGCTGAGAGGGCTAATCAGGAGATTCTGAAAGGCATCAAGCCCCGGCTCTTAGTCCCTTTGCAACGGACGCCGGGTTGTTGGGTGGAGGAGTTACCCTCCGTGTTATGGAGCATCAATACTACTCCTAACAGGTCTACGGGTTATACGCCTTTCTTCATGGTTTATGGAGCGGAAGCAGTCCTCCCCAGTGACATCCGTCATGACTCGCCTCGAGTGGCGGCTTATGTTGAAGCGGATAATGAACAGGCGCGCCAAGATGCTCTTGACTTGTTGGACGAACAGCGTGACGTGGCAGCAGCTCGCTCAGCAATTTACCAACAAGACCTGCGCCGTTATCACAGTCGCCGGGTTAAGTCCCGGGTGTTCCAGGAGGGTGATCTGGTGCTCCGGCTCATCCAAGATCACACAGATGCGCACAAGCTATCCCTGCCTTGGGAAGGGCCCTTTGTGGTCAGCAAGAACTTGCACAACGGGTCATATTACCTCATTGACATTCGGGAGCACAAAGATTCACGCAAGTCGGAGGAGGAGACCCGTCGGCCGTGGAACATAGCTCAGCTTCGGCCTTATTACACTTGAGCCACCGGCTCTCATAATGTACATATTTCTATAAGCCATGTATATATTATGATAAGCAATAAAGCGGGACCTCTGTCCTTTTTTCTCCTCCAAAGGTAAATGTGTTGTTTCCATTACAAGATCACATGGTAACTTGGCGGTGGATCCGGCTTATGATCGTATTCGAATCTAGCCGTACGCAATATAATCACTTGGGGGCTTCCTGTTCAAACATAGGTCGTATTCGAACCAAAGAGAACATAGCTGTCGATACCCATTTGATTGGCAAAGTGCCGAGCTCATTGGGGAGTTTTCTTTGATCATATTTGAATCATAGCTCAACCCCCTTTGGGAACCGACGTGGATCGTATTCGAATCAGCGTCGTTAAACAACTCTTAAGGTCATTTGGGGGCTTCCTGTTCAAACATGGGTCGTATTCGAACCAAAGAGAACATAGCTGTCGGTACCCTCTTGATCGGCATCGCCAAACCCACCGGGGGCTATATGATCGCATTCGAATCTTGGCTTAACCCCTTTGGGACGGGTCTCTGGTCGTATTCGAACCGGAAGCCCCTAAGTTTTGATTTTCTGATTTACAACAAGTTCTTCTGGTTGTATAACAGTGTACACGGCGGTTCTTATTCTGCCGGCTTAACTTTGATTCACAAGTGCTAGTCGCACACAATCAGCATTATCAAGACTGGTAAACCGGAGTTGAGGTACCAACCTTATTATCCGGGTTGTATAAACCGGAAGTGTACTTGAAGGTCTGTAAGTGTGTTATTACGGTTATATCAAGGACATAATTGAGGACCAGTCTTTCGTGACTTAGATTCATATTCCGGGTTATATATATATGAGACTATGATTCTCAGTGCGGTAAGCCGCCTAGAGACTTGTGATTTGTTTTTCTATGCAGGATAGTTAAAGACAGCTATTTGAGCTTAAGGAAAATGAGTGATCAATTATGACCCGGAAGAATATAAGGAAGCAACTTCAATGGAATTAAGCCTTCAACACGTGCACGATGGCACGACAAAGTTAAAATGTTGGTCCTATTCTATTACAAGACTCCCCGAGTCCAAAAGGGTGAAGCATTGTTTAATAAGCCGCCTAAAGAGTCAAGATGCTTGCCGGGTTGAAGCTTCCGGCTCATCCCTCTCCGCTCCTCCGGCTGTTCCCAAGACCTGGAAGGTTGACGATTTCCAGTCAATGCCGCTCAAAGCTTCAAATTGAGCTTCCTCGTCAATTAACCCGGCCGGGTCAATTTCTGGGGCAAAGGTGTGCTTACGAGTCGGCGGGACTAAGCTGATGGCTTCATAACGCGGAGTGGGGATCCTCTGATTCTCTGCGTCGTAGCCCGGCTGGTACTTGGTCAGATCGGTGTCATTCCCAATCAGGGTGGCCACCGGGCGCACGATCTTCACACAGGCAGCAAAGTCCTTTTGGTCGAAGGGGGTGCCGTCTTCCTTCAAGCTGGGGTAACCAAGTGCAATGTTAGCCGGGTCTAGCTCTGGAAGGAACGCCTTGGCCCGGCTCAGAGCAGCTATGGCTCCGGCTCTTGCAGAGGCCCGTCGCAGCTCTTGGACATGCTGAGGAAGAACGGCAAGCCGGCGAAGAACTTCCGCCAGGTGAGTCGGAACCTCATTGGATAGGGCCACCACGGCCAAAGCGCGCTGTGACCCGGTGTAGAGTTGCTCCACCAGGGTGTACACGGCCTTCAGCTTGGTCAGCACGTTCTGATTGAGGTTGGCGCTTCTGGGACCTGTTTAACAGAGTAAGATAAGCCGCTAGCAATGATGGGAGTTATGAGACATAAAGATTATAAACTTGACGAGATCCGGTGGAATGACTTACCAAAGATTGCGGCGACCATCTGTGACACGTGGCGCTTTAAGCCGGAGAGTTCGGCGGTTCTCTCCGTCAGAGTCTTCTCCGCCTATTCGGCCCGGCTTACCAGAGCAGCTTTCTCTTCGACCCAAGTTTTCCTTTCAGCCTCAAACTTCTTCTTCAGCTTCTCTTGAGCAGCAATACTGGACTCAAATTTGGCGTTGGCCTTCCGGGTCTCAGTTTCCTGAGTCTTCAGGCGGTTCTTCAACTCAGAGATATTAGCCTCAAATTTTTTGCAAGCAGCCTGCACAATTTCCGGGTTATAGTATGAACAATTATTATGCGATTTTAAAGTCCCAAGCACTTTCCAAGCAAAGACACTTGGCACTTGGGGGCTAATGCATGTCGAAAGTTTCTATCTACAAATTACCGGTTCATGGAAGTAAGCCGGAAATTAAGTCTACAACATATCCTATCATAAGTAGTAGACTTGGGGGCTAGTATGGTAAAGATGACTATGCAGTAAGTGATAGAGTGGTACCTCAGACTTCTGCTGTATCTGCTTCACCATGTCAATCTCCAAGTCCCGGCTACTGTGCACCTGATTGACATAGCCGGAGATGATCTCTCCAACGCTCAGGTTGGCGTAGTTGGTGATGTCCAGCTTGGCCCGGCGGCGCTCTAGCAACTCTTCCTTCGCAGAGCACTTAGCCAGCGCAGTGGGTCTCCCTGGCTCGACAAACTCCGTCCGGGTGATTACCACGTCCGGGTCATCGGCCGGCTGAGCCGGGCTGGAGATGTCCGGGTTAGTGGAAGTCTCCATGGCTGGTTCGTCGGTTGGAG
The DNA here is from genome assembly GCF_018294505.1 of Triticum aestivum. Classification (NCBI taxonomy): domain Eukaryota; kingdom Viridiplantae; phylum Streptophyta; class Magnoliopsida; order Poales; family Poaceae; genus Triticum; species Triticum aestivum. The sequence goes on along the minus strand of NC_057796.1, from coordinate 406,166,904 downwards.
TGGTGGCTTCAGGAGTAGAGGCAGCTGGCGGCTCTTGAGCTGAAACCTCCGGCTCAGGCAAGACCGGCTCTTCGACCGACTTATTCTTCTTCGCCCTCTTGCTAAGCTTTGCCTAGGCACTGAAAGGACAAAAAGGTTAGTACAAAAGTATGAGTAAAGATAAGCACAACAAGAGATGATCATCATTACCCGGGTACGGTCTTGAAGGCCGGCAGGTTCGATTGCATCGAGTCACCAGAGGAAGGTGAAGTTTCCTGATAGTTTGAATCAGAAGAATTGAGCGGTTGACGTATAACACCCGCCAAAGGATGAAAAGGATATAAGTGGGAGATAACCTCGGTCCGGCGCTTCCTCGACGCTTCAGGTAAGCCGGAAGAGAGGTCTGCATCTTTGTTGGTCCGGGTGTGCCGCCGGCTCTCATGAATTTGTTGCTTCAAAAGAAATTGAGGATCTTGATAAGCTAAAGGATGTGAAAATCTTACTTTCCGGGTTACTCTTCGGACTTTCAGCCTTGGCAAGGGCTCCGAGTCGGAGGAAAGTGTCATTACCTCTTCAGTTACCGGGTTACTTGCTCCGGTGTCATCCTGCTGATGATCAGTATCAATAAGGTGGATAGGAATAAACAAGAAACAAGACAAGAGCTTACAGATTCAGGGGTTACCTCTGACTCGGAGCTGTCACTTAGTTGAAGCAGCTCTGAGGCAGTAGGCCTGCTTCCTTTCTTGCGGGGAGCGGCTCTCCTGGCGGCTTTCTTAGCCTTTCTGGCTTTTTTAGCCGCCTCATGGTCATACTTGACCTTCCAGAATTTATCATCAGCCTGAAAAATACAATGAAGCCTTCTTAAGGTTCAGATGAAAACTATCTAAGGAGAAAATAAGATGTTCAGATCAGCGGCTTACCGCTGGGGCCGGGTTGGTCTTGCAGAAGGGGTTTAAGCCGGTCCTCCCGCAGTCTGCCAAGCTCTCATTCAAGAGGGCCTTGGTCATATCGTCAACAACGTCTTCAGGAAGATCGTTGCGGCTGTGTCGCAGGGGGTCATCTTTCCGGCCCGTGTAATCACACATTAAGCCGGGGCGGCGGCTCAAGGGGATCACCCGCCACGAGATCCAGACCCGGACCAGATCAATGCCGTTGAGGCCATTTCCCAGGAGAGCCTTAATTTTGTTGATGGTGGGGATCAGAGGTTGGCGCTCGGCTTGAGTTAGCTTATCCGGCAGAGAGTGATTTGGCTCCAGACGCAGGGCACGAAAGCCGGGCAGCAGGCTCTCGTCAGCCAGAGAAGTTTCCTGACAATAAAACCACGTCTGGTTCCAATCCTTCGGATGGCTGGGCGGCTCAGCGTAGGAAAAGAGGCAGTCTCTCCAGCGTTGAATGGAGATTCCACCAAGTTCCAGGCTCGGTCCGTTGGCGCACTCATTCTGGCGGTTCAAATAGAATAGCTCTCTAAAGAGCAGAAGGCTGGGCTCTTCTCCAAGGTAGACTTCGCAGAATACTTGGAAGTTGTATATATTTGACACGGAATTGGGTCCTATGTCTTGTGGCCGCAGATCAAAGAAATTCAGCACATCTCTAAAGAACTTTGAGCCGGGCGGTGCGAAGCCCCGGCTCATGTGATCCGCAAATATTACCACCTCCCCGTCCCTTGGTTGTGGTCTCTCCTCTGACGGGTCAGGGGCGCGGTAAGACATGACATCCTTCTTGGGCAGGTAACCCGTCTTCACAAAGTCCGCTAAGGTTTCGTCGGTGACGTTGGACCTCATCCAGTTGCACGTGATGGGTGCTTTGGGAGCTTTGGGAGGCATGGTGAAAGACGGAAGCCTATGATAAAAGGAAATGTCCGGTTCAATTATAAGCCGGAGGAAGTTTACAGTTTAATGTTTAATGTAGCGGCTTATGAAGGGGCCTAATGACATATGGCTAAATGCATCGGGTTATCTAAGCCGCTGCAGGTATTGAGAGTAATTCAACTTGTCTACAGCTTTATCATAAATGAGCCGGAAAATTTTACGGCGCGTGGTTTCTTTGAGCCGGAAAATTTTACGGCGCGTGGCTTCTTTTAAGCCGGAAATGTAAGCCGCCATAGCTCAGCAGATGCAGTTTTTTACTAAGTATGGTGAAAACAGGTTTCACAGATCGCAGTAATTATTTTGGATCAAAACGGTCGGCTAAAGAGGAAAGTTTCTAGACCTAAAACAGACGCAGAAGAAGTTCATAGGTTCGAACGGAGCCTTTATGCAGGGAAAAGGGATCTATATACATTGGAAACGGGTGTGAAACAACTACCGCAACAGTTCTATATAGTCTACAGATCAAGAAGGGGTGGTAATAATGAAATCTACCAAGAGCTCGCGATGAACGGCGACGAACACGGGAAGAACAGCAAGAACCCTAACGCGGATCTATTCTATGGAGTAACAAGGGCTTACGGGTGCTGGAGAGTTGCGGAGGTCGCCGCCGTTTATCTGGTCACGTCAGGTTGATGCAGCGGCCTGAGTTGGAGAAGACAGGAAGACCCGCGGCGGCGGCGGCGATGGAGCTCGAGCGGGAGAATAGTGGCGAGAGGAGGAAGACGAGTGACTGGAGGCTTATCGGGCCGGGCTATTTATAAGGCGAGGCTCTTAAGTGGGCGCGAGAAACGAGGAGGCCGCGGCGTGATTATCTCACTACAAAGGCGCCTCGATTTTCGGGATGACCATTAAAGAAAGATCCGTTGGAGATGCGACAGAATAAAAAATTAACTTAATGGAAGATGACGTCATGGCAGGTTACGGAATCCAGAAGATGACGTCACGACGGGTTATAGCCTTTACACGATTGTAAGCCGGAGATTTTCTATCGAAAGGATTGAAGATTGACATGAGCCGGCTCAAATCAATCTGGGGCCTAATGTTGAGGATATAACCGTTGGAGTCACCCGCCCAGGAGGGGCCGGGTTACCCATGATGGTTACTACGCGAAGCCCAGTACCAAAGATGAAGACGGCGGGTCAATGACGGGCCCAAGACCCGGAGATGGCTTAAGGCCCGTAGCATTAGCCGCCGTTAGGGTAAACTTGTAGTGTAAGGCAAGAATAGATAAGAGTCCGAGCCGGACACTGTTATGAGCCGGCCGGGACTCTGAGAGCCGCTGGGCGTCAACCTCTCTATTTAAAGGGGCGACCCGACGGCGGTTCAGGACAAGTAAGATCTCGTCGAGAGCCAGGCATAGCAATTAAGCTCCCTGGTCATCGAAACCCTAATCAATACCACCTCAACTGGACGTAGGCTTTTACCTTCACCGTAAGGGGCCGAACCAGTATAACCCTCGTGTTCCTTGTCCCGTTTAACCCCTTCAAGCTTCCTAGCTGCGATGGCTCCACGACTAAGTCCTAGCTCGAGGACATCTGTCGTGACAATTCCACGACAGTTATGATGTTTGGACACACCATTACGCTGTGGTGTTCCAGGTGGCGTGAGTTGCGAAACTATTCTGCATTGTTTCAAATGAAGACCAAACTCGTAACTCAAATATTCTTCTCCATGATCAGATCGTAGAAACTTTATTTTCTTGTTACGATGATTTTCCACTTCACTCTGAAATTCTTTGAAGTTTTCAAATGTTTCAGACTTATGTTTCATTAAGTAGATATGTCCATATCTACTCAAATCATCTGTGAAGGTGAGAAAATAATGATACCCGCCGTGAGCCTCAATATTCATTGGACCACATACATCAGTATGTATGATCTCCAACAAATCTGTTGCTCGCTCCATTGTTCCGGAGAACGGCGTTTTAGTCATCTTGCCCATGAGGCATGGTTCGCAAGTACCAAGTGATTCATAATCAAGTGATTCCAAAAGTCCATCAGTATGGAGTTTCTTCATGCGCTTTACACCAATATGACCTAAACGGTAGTGCCACAAATAAGTTGCACTATCATTATCAACTTTGCATCTTTTGGCTTCAATATTATGAATATGTGTATCACTACGATCGAGATCCAGCAAACCATTTTCATTGGGTGTATGACCATAGAAGATTTTATTCATGTAAACAGAACAACAATTATTCTCTAACTTAAATGAATAACCGTGTTGCAATAAATCATATTCATGCTCAACGCAAACACCAAATAACACTTGTTTAGGTTCAACACTAATCCCGAAAGTATAGGGAGTGTGCGATGATGATCATATCAATCTTGGAACCACTTCCAACACACATCGTCACTTCACCCTTAACTAGTCTCTGTTCATTCTGCAACTCCCATTTCGAGTTACTAATCTTAGCAACTGAACTAGTATCAAATACTGAGGGGTTGCTATAAACACCAGTAAAGTACACATCAATAACATGTATATCAAATATACCTTTGTTCACTTTGCCATCCTTCTTATCCGCCAAATACTTGGGGTAGTTCTGCTTCTAGTGACCAGTCCCTTTGCAGTAGAAGCACTTAGTCTCAGGCTTAGGTCCAGACTTGGGCTTCTTCACTTGAGCAGCAACTTGCTTGCCATTCTTCTTGAAGTTCCCCTTCTTCCCTTTACCCTTTTCTTGAAACTAGCGGTCTTGTCAACCATCAACACTTGATGCTTTTCTTGATTTCTACCTTCGTCAATTTCAGCATCACGAAGAGCTTGGGAATCATTTCCGTTATCCCTTGCATATTATAGTTCATCACGAAGTTCTAGTAACTTGGTGATAGTGACTAGAGAACTCTATCAATCACTATCTTATCTGGAAGATTAACTCCCACTTGATTCAAGCAATTGTAGTATTCAGACCATCTGAGCACATGCTCACTGGTTAAGCTATTCTCCTCCATCTTGTAGGCAAAGTACTTGTCAAAGGTCTCATACCTTTCGACATGGGCATGAGTCTGAAATACTAATTTCAACTCTTAGAACATCTCATATGTTATGTGGCGTTTCAAAAATGTCTTTGAAGCCCCGATTCTAAGCCGTAAAGCATGGTGCACTAAACTATCAAGTAGTCATCATATCGAGCTTGCCAAACGTTCATAACGTCTGCATTTGCTCCTGCAATCGGTCTGTCACCTAGCGGTGCATCAAGGACATAATTCTTCTGTGCAGCAATGAGGATAATCCTCAGATCACGGATCCAATCCGCATCATTGCTATTAACATCTTTCAACTTAGTTTTCTCTAGGAACATATCAAAAATAAAATAGGGGAGCTAAACGCGAGCTATTGATCTACAACATAGATATGCTAATACAACCAGGACTAAGTTCATGATAAATTAAAGTTCAATTAATCATATTACTTAAGAATTCCTACTTAGATAGACATCCCTCTAGTCATCTAAATGATCACGTGATCCAAATCAACTAAACCATGTCCGATCATCACATGAGATGGAGTAGTTTTCAATGGTGAACATCACTATGTTGATCATATCTACTATATGATTCACGCTCGACCTTTCGGTCTCCAGTGTTCCGAGGCCATATCTGCATATGCTAGGCTCGTCAAGTTTAACCCGAGTATTCTGCGTGTGCAAAACGGGCTTACACCCGTTGTATTTGAACGTAGAGCTTATCACACCCGATCATCACGTGGTGTCTCGGCACTACGAACTTTCGCAACGGTGCATACTCAGGGAGAACACTTATACCTTGAAATTTAGTGAGAGATCATCTTATAATGCTACCGTCAATCAAAGAAGAATAAGATGCATAAAGGATAAACATCACATGCAATCAATATAAGTGATATGATATGGGCATCATCATCTTGCGCCTTTGATCTCCATCTCCAAAGCACCGTCATGATCACCATCGTCACCGGCGCGACACCTTGATCTCCATCGTAGCATCATTGTCGTCTCGCCAACTATTGCTTCTACGACTATCGCTACCGCTTAGTGATAAAGTAAAGCAATCACAAGGCGATTGCATTGCCTCTCGTTTTCCTCTCCCCCACTTCACAAAATTTGCCGTTTTATTCGCTTCTCTTTTTTCGTTCGCCGTTTTCTTGCCGGATCTATTTTTGTGTGCAATCTTGTTTGCCGTTATTATCGTTATGGAAAGTTCCTCCTCTATTGCTTGCACTCCCGAGAACGAGGTTCTCAACTTTAAACAAAGGGGAGGAGAAAGTTTAAAAGATGCTTGGTATAGAATTTGCATTGCTCATAATAGATCCATCCGTAAGCAATCTACCATTGTTCTTCTTCGCTGTTGTTATGTTGGCATCACCACTTGGTATAGATTCGTCCTTGATACAATTACCGGTGGAAATTTATTGATGTGTCCTTCCCTTGATGATTTTAATGCTATGGGAAACTTAGTGGGCTAACCACCTCTCATGATTAATGAAACAACTTTGACTCTTGAGCATGTTATGGAAAGACTAGATGCTATTGAAAAGAAAATGCTCACCGAAGATCATATGGAAATTATAGGTAAAAAGATGCATAATTTTGCCACTAAAATTGGGTCAAAAGCGGGAGATATTTTTAAGTTGTTAAAAGAAAAGGGTACTGTAATCCATGAAAGAATAGAAGAAAGCCCGTCTCGGATTGATAAATTAATAATCTAAGCACGGCTTTTGCTTCCGCTAAAACTATCGAAAAAACTCCCGTAAAGAGTGGCAAAGTTACTCAAGTAACCAGGAACAAAGGTGCAACTTCTAGTAATGGTAACAAAGGTGATCTTAAGATGATTAGTATTCACCCGGATTTTGTTGAAGTGATAAGAGATCCTTTTTGCAAGAATGAATTCTTTAAATTTATTCCTAGGAGTGTTGTTATTGAATATCTTCATGCTAAATCTTTGAAGGATTCTAAGTGTTTGATTGAAGAGTTAGACAAGGATGACAAAACTTAGATCCTTTCTTTATGCCTAGCTAAGGGCGTAAAACTATAGTGCTTGTTGGGAGGCAACCCAATGAATAAAATTTATTTTTGCCTTTTGCTTTCTGTTCTTGTGTGTTTGCACAATTATGCTACTGTTATGATTGTGTTTTTTTGTTTTAATTAGTGTTTGTGCCAAATAAAGCCTTTATAATCTTCTTGGGTGATAGTTGTTTGATCTTGCTGAAAAACAGAAACTTATGCACTCACGAAAATAAGTTTCATAAATCACAGAAAAAGTGCTTTTGCCCTGATTCTTTTTGCAGAAGATTAATATACAAATTGTTGGGGAACGTAGTAATTTCAAAAAATTTCCTACGCACACGCAAGACCATGGTGATGTATAGCAACGAGAGGGGAGAGTGTTGTCCACGTACCCTCGTAGACCGAAAGCGGAAGCGTTAACACAACGCGGTTGATGTAGTCGTACGTCTTCATGATCCGACCGATCCAAGTACCGAACGCACGGCACCTCCGAGTTCAGCACACGTTCAGCTCAATGACGTCCCGCGAGCTTCGATCCAGCAAAGCTTCGCCGAAGAGTTTCGCCAGCACGACGGCGTGATGACGGTGATGATGATGCTACCGACGCAGGGCTTCGCCTAAGCACCGCTACGATATGATCGAGGTGGATTATGGTGGAGGGGGACACCGCACACGGCTGGGAGAGATCAACAGATCAACTTGTGTGTTTAGAGGTACCCCCTGCCCCCGTATATAAAGGAGCAAGGGGGAGGCTGGCCGGCCCCTTGTGGGCACACCAAGAGGAGGAGTCCTCCTCCTAGTAGGAGTAGGACTCCCCTCTTTCCTACTCCTACTAGGAGGGGGAAAGGAAGGGGGAGAGGGAGAAGGAAAGGGGGGCGCCGCCCCCCTTCTCCTAGTCCAATTCGGACCAGAGGGGGAGGGGCACGCGGCCTGCCCTAGGTCAGCCCTCTCTCTCCACTAAGGCCCATAAGGCCCACTATTTCTCCCGGAGGGGTTCCGGTAACCCTCCGGCACTCCGGTTTTCTCCGAAACCATCTGGAACACTTCCGGTGTCCGAATATAGTCGTCCAATATATCGATCTTTATGTCTCGACCATTTCGAGACTCCTCGTCATGTTCGTGATCATATCCGGGACTCCAAACTACCTTTGGTACATCAAAACACAAAAACTCATAATATCAATCGTCACCAAACTTTAAGCGTGCGGACCCTACGGGTTCGAGAACTATGTAGATATGACCGAGACACGTCTCCGGTCAATAAGCAATAGCGGAACCTGGATGCTCATATTGGCTCCTACATATTCTACGAAGATCTTTATCGGTCAAACCGCATAACAACATACGTTGTTCCCTTTGTCATCGGTATGTTACTTGCCCGAGATTCGATTGTCGGTATCTCAATACCTAGCTCAATCTCGTTACCGGCAAGTCTCTTTACTCGTTACGTAATGCATCATCCCGTAACTAACTCATTAGTCACATTGCTTGCAAGGCTTATTGTGATGTGCATTACCGAGAGGGCCCAGAGATACCTCTGTGACAATCGGGGTGACAAAACCTAGTCTCGATCTACGCCAACTCAACAAGTACCATCGGAGACACTTGTAGAGCACCTTTATAATCACCCAGTTACGTTGTGACGTTTGGTAGCACACAAAGTGTTCCTCCGGTAATCGGCAGTTGCGTAATCTCATAGTCATAGGAACATGTATAAGTCATGAAGAAAACAATAACAGTAAACTAAACGATCAAGTGCTAAGCTAACGGAATGGGTCAAGTCAATCACATCATTCTCCTAATGATGTGATCCCATTTATCAAATGAAAACTCATGTCTATAGCTAGGAAACTTAACCATCTTTGATCAACGAGCTAGTCAAGTAGAGGCATACTAGTGACACTCTGTTTGTCTATGTATTCACACATGTATTATGTTTCCGGTTAATACAATTCTAGCATGAATAATAAACATTTATCATGAAATAAGGAAATAAATAATAACTTTATTATTGCCTCTAGGGCATGTTTTCTTCACAAATTACCCTGGTCGTCCTAAATTTTCAGAATTTTTGGAGTTACAGAAGTAGTCGAAATAGTCAGATTAGTACAGACTGTTCTGTTTTGACAGATTCTATTTTCTTTGTGTTGTGTGCTTATTTTGATGGCTCTATGGTTTTCCTTGACGAGTTTTTGCCATAGAAAAGTTGGAATACAGTAGATATAATGCAAAAATAAAATATGAATTGGTTTGATACAGTACTTATAATAGTGGTTTGCTTTCTTATACTAACGGATCTCATGAAGGTTTTGTTGAGTTTTGTGTGATTGAAGTTTTCAAGTTTTGGGTTATCTTACGATGGACGAAGGAAGGATAGAAGAGCCTAAGCTTGGGGATGCCCCGGCATCCCAAGCTATTATCCAAAAATGAGCAACCAACTAAGCTTGGGGATGCCCCCGAGTGGCATCCCCTCTTTCTTCTAACGGCCATCGGTATTTTACTCGAAGCTATATTTTTATTGGTCACATGATATGTGTTTTGCTTGGAGCGTCTTGTATGATATGAGTCTTTGCTTGTTTTATTTTGTGTTTTATGTCTTAATCCCTTGCTGGTCACACCTATTTGAGAGAGCCAAAATTATGTCATGACTTGTTAGAATTGCTCTCTATGCTTCAGTTAAATGTTTATGAGCTATGGACTTGCTCTAGTGCTTCACTTATATCTTTTTGAGCACGGTGTGCTTTAGTATTTTTGAAGAAATGCTCTCTTGCTTCACTTAGATTTATTTGAGAGTTAGTAAAATTTTCAAGAAATTCTCTCTTACTTCACTTAAATTATTTTGAGAGAAAGAGAGATTATGTTCATGATCTTTACTTATATTTGTTTGAGCTTATGAAAAGCAACTCATGAAAATTAGTCCCGAAGTGATAGATATCCAAGAAGGATATAATAAAAACTTTCATGAAGATCATTGGACAAAATAAACTTGATTCTTAGTAATAGTTTTGAGATATGATGATGTGATATGTGAGTTATGTTGATGAGTAATTATGCTTTAGTAAGAATATTGGTGTTAAGGTTTGTGATTCCCTACGCAAGTACGAAAGTCAATAGCCATGCAATGAAATTATATCCTACTTGTGGTGCATCATTCGGTGTTAATTATGCTTAATGCTTGCTTATGAGATTATTTGTTTCTTGGTTGGTCGCTTCTCAACCTTTTGCTAGCCTTCATTTTGCACTAAGTATGATCTCTACTTGTGCATCCAAAATCCTTTAAACCAGTTTTGCCACATGAGTCCACTATATCTACCTATATGCGGTATTCTTTTGCCGTTCTAAGAAAATTTGCATGTGCCATCTCTAATTTTCAAAATAAACTTCTCTTTTGTGTGTTTGTTTCGCTCGCGGAGCGGTGAGGGGTGGCTAATATTTTCCATGCTGGATGTATTATTCTCACGATGAGTGTTTATTCACTTGTCATTGCACGAGAGTAAGGCAAAGGTTTTAGGGATGCCCAGTCCTGAAATGCAAAAAATGAATTTACTTTATGTTGTCAAATAATAAATTCCCTGGAAAGTGTTGGTATGGATGGCAACCGTGGATACGGCTAGCCATGGAAAGTGAAAGTATGGTGGAAAAGAAATAAACTTTATTTTCTGTTTGGGAACCGCCTATGACATATCTAGCATGGAAAGTGTTGGGAACTCTAAGTCATTTTCTTTGGTGGGATGGATACACCTCCCAAAATGTTTTTATCTCTAAGTTTTTCACTTTGAGCTCTGGCACCTCTACAAATCTCTACTTCCCTCTGCGAAGGGCCTTTCTTTTACTTTATGCAATTTTTATTTTGAATTTGAGTCTCCATCTTCTCTTATAAAAGCACAAAATAGGAGGCAATATGATCGTACTTAAGTATTGGGTGTAGCTAATATGCGAGTGTGTTTCATGAATGGATCAATGGTTGAGCATGATGGGCTAGGGATAACTTATTTTAGCGTTGATATTTTGAAAGACATGGTTGCTTGTTGATATGCTTGAGTATTTAAATTATCATGTCAAAACTAGACTATTGCTTTGAATCACATAAAAGTCCAAATGTCCATGCTACAAAGAAAAGAATATGATATGACATGTTAGGCAGCATTCCACATCAAAAATTCTGTTTTTATCACTTATCTACTCGAGGACGAGTAGGAGTTAAGCTTGGGGATGCTGATACGTCTCCAACGTATCTATAATTTTTGATTGTTCCATGCTATTATATTATCAATCTTGGATGTTTTATAATCATTTTATAGTCATTTTATATCATTTTTTGGTACTAACCTATTGACATAGTGCCAAGTGCCAGTTGCTGTTTTCTACATGTTTTTTACATCGCAGGAAATCAATATTAGACAGAGTCCAAATGCCACGAAACTTTACGGAGATTTTTTTTGGACCAAAAGGAACGTAATGGGCCCTAGCTGCGCCTGGAGGGTGCCTCGAGGAGGGCACAACCCACCAAGGCGTGCCAGGAGGCCCAGGCGCACCCTGGTGGGTTCTGCCCACCTCGGGTGCCCCCCGGACCGCCTCTTTGCTCTATAAATACCCCAATATTCCAGAAACCCTAGGGGAGTCAACGAAATATTGATCCAGACGCCGCAGAGTCCAGAACCACCAGATCCAATCTAGACACCATCTCGGATGGGGTTCACCACCTCCATTGGTGCCTCTCCGATGATGCGTGAGTAGTTCTTTCTAGACCTATGGGACCGTAGTTAGTAGCTAGATGGCTTCCTCTATCTCGCTGAATTCTCAATACAATGGTCTCTTGGAGATCCATATGATGTAACTCTTTTTGCGGTGTGTTTGTTGGGATCTGATGAACTTTGAGTTTATGATCAGTTATATCTTTTTATATCCATGAAAGTATTTGAGTTTCTTTGATCTCTTATATGCATGATTGCTATAGCCTCGTATTTCTTCTCCGATATTTGGGTTTTGTTTGGCCAACTTGATCTATTTATCTTGCAATGGGAAAAGGTGCTTTGTAGTGGGTTTAATCTTAGGGTGCTTGATCCTAGTGACAGAAAGGGAACCGACACGTATGTATCGTTGCTACTAAGGATAAAACGATGGGGTCCATCTCTACATAGATAGATCTTGTCTACATCATGTCATCGTTCTTATTGCATTACTCCGTTTTCCATGAACTTAATACACTAGATGCATGCTGGATAGCGGTCGATGTGTGGAGTAATAGTAGTAGATGCAGGCAGGAGTCGGTCTACTCATCTTGGACGTGATGCCTATATAATGACCATTGCCTGGATATCATCATGATTATTTGAAGTTCTATCAATTGCCCAACAGTAATTTGTTTACCCACCGTTTGCTATTTTTCTCGATTGAAGCCACTAGTGAAACCTACGCCCCCCGGGTCTCTTTCTCATATATTTGCCTTTGCGATCTACTTTTCTTTTGCATTTATTTTCAGATCTATTAAACCAAAAAAAATACAAAAATACCTTGCTGCAATTTATTCTTATTTATTTTATTTGGCGTTCGATCTATCAATCTACTACAATTTTATTCACGATGCCCATCTTGGGACGCCGCTACCCGAAAGGGATTGACAAGCCCTTTTACACGCCGGGTTGCGAGGATTTGTTATCTGTGTGCAGGGGCTGTTTACGTTGTGTTGCTTGGTTCTACTACTGGTTCGATAACCTTGGTTCCATATCCGAGAGAAATACCTAGTGCCGTTGTGCTGCATCATCCCTTCCTCTTTGGGGAAATACCGACGTAGCTTCAAGCGCAATCAGGACGATGAAATCCTCGGGTCTGAGACTGACCTCCTCCTCGGATTCGGGGAGATAGTTACTTTCCTCCTCATCCTTAGGATCTTCGGGGTTCTCATCATCGGACATCCATGTAGGGCCGTTAAGCTGGCCGGGTGTGGCATTATCACTGTCACCCTGGTCCTCGGCGTCATCCGGGGTGGTGCGGTTATCCGTGGCATATGTATTATTATTTTAGCTCTGCCTGCCCCTACCAACGCCCCTGGACCGCCTACGTCGGCGCTTGGGGTAGTCTTTTTTTTCTTTTCCCCGTCCTTCTTGGGGTGTCTACCATATAAACATCATAGGTAGAGGTCGCGACCCAGTTGCCAGTATGAGATATGGCCATTGGCGAGTTTGCTCCTGATGTGCCAGCGACATCCTCATCCATGTCGGTTGCCTCATCGGAGGAGTAGTTCAGTACGTCGGTTAAATCTTCGACCGTAGTGACTAGGTGGGTGATGGGTGAGACGTAAATTTCCCTATCATTGGCTTTACATCCGATTTGGTCGTAGATTGAGGATGAAATTGCGAGATTCTGAATTCGGTCTAGCATCTCGTTTAGGTGCGAGAGACCTGCCGGGTTCATCACTTGACTGTAGGCCGGGCGAACTTGCAGTATGCTCGGTGGGACGCTTGACACAACCTCAGAGCTTTGGCCAGCCAGGGTTAGCTCCTGGTCTGCTGGCGAAGAGATCGGATCCGAGCTTAACACTGGTTCCAAGGTCGGACTTGGCTCAAGGTCGAGACCCGATGAGATAGCAGTCAGATCGACACTTGAGGTTGGGCCTGATGTGATGATGATCGGATCCGCACTTGGAGTGAGTCCGATGCGAGATCTAGCCCGAGGCTTGGGTCAGAGGCCGGCTCCGGGATTAAGGCCACGGTGCCTGAAGGGTTCTCGAGCCGATCTGGCCTCCAGCCAGAGAGGGCGAGATCGCCACGGGAGTCGGCGGTATATTCCAAACTCCCAAACGTAATGACTTGGTTCAGGACGAAGCTCTCAACACGGTCGAGATGGCCAGTCGAGTTGGCGTGAAGAACGACGCTGCCGAACGCAAAAAGCTGGCCGGGGACGAAGATGTCACCACAGCCAATATTCCTGTTGATCTGAAGACGAGCCATTGATCCTTTCTGACCACACAGCGGTACCTGCATGGGACACCAATGTCGCTACTAAAACCGGATGATCTTGGGTAGGGGGTCCCGAGCTGTGGATTTGGGAACAATGCGTAACAGGAGACAAGGGAGACGATGTTTACCCAAGTTTGGGCCCTCTCGAAGAGGTAAAACCCTACGTCCTGCTCTGATTATATCGATGTGATTGAGTATCGAGTACAAGATGATCTACCTCGAGATCGTATGTTGTGTTCTAAACCCTAAGGCTTGTAATTGTGTCTCTACAAACTAAACCCCTCAGCTTATATAGGCACCGACGGTATCTAGGGTTATATATGGTTGGTTGCCAACTAGGAATAAACACGCTGACTATTAGAGTTGTCCTTGAAGTATACGCCAAGTCTTCGACGGCTTCCGTCTTGATCACACCATGATTCAAAGCTTCTGGAGTCCTTCCTTACGGAGATCGACGGGCCGTAAATTTAGCCCATGGACTATGGGTCGCCTAGGCTGGTACCCCCTAGTCTAAGACACCATCAGTATCGACTTCTAAATTTTCAACTAAAGCTTATCAAATATGGTAGTTTATATATTTGATGAAGTCTATGGTTTGTGCTCTTATTTGTGCAAAATAAATTCAAACATATGGGAGCATAGTGATAAAAATGGACGTTGATACGACATTTGAATTCTATATAACATTTTGAGTTGTCCTTATTGAGCACATAATTTATTGCTCATTGCTTAACAAATTTTCAGAGATACGGGGCTACACAAATTGGTCCTTAAGTTTTTGCTTGATGCCATTTAAGTAGCTTACTATGTTGACGGGCAGGTTGGGAGAAAGAAATATTTCCTTATTTTCATCAAGCAAATCCCTTTGTTTTTGTTGTCGTTGATAGATTCTGCTTGCATTGTGTACAGACAGGTCAATTGGTACATCAAGGTGAAGGAAATATGCCCTAGAGGGAATAATAAAGTTATTCTTTATTTCCTTATATCATGATAAATGTTTATTATTCATGCTAGAATTGTATTAACCGGAAACATGATACATGTGTGAATACATAGACAAACAGAGTGTCACTAGTATGCCTCTACTTGACTAGCTCGTTAATCAAAGATGGTTATGTTTCCTAGCCATAGACAAAGAGTTGTCATTTGATTAACGGGATCACATCACTAGGAGAATGATGTGATTGACTTGACCCATTCCGTTAGCTTAGCACTTGATCGTTTAGTATGTTGCTATTGCTTTCTTCATGACTTATACATGTTCCTATGACTATGAGATTATGCAACTCCCGTTTACCTGAGGAACACTTTGTGTGCTACCAAACGTCACAACGTAACTGGGTGATTATAAAGGTGCTCTACAGGTGTCTCCGAAGGTCCTTGTTGGGTTGGCGTATTTCAAGATTAGGATTTGTCACTCCGATTGTCGGAGAGGTATCTCTGGGCCCACTCGGTAATGCACATCACTTAAGCCTTCCAAGCATTGCAACTAATGAGTTAGTTGCGGGATGATGTATTACGGAATGAGTAAAGAGACTTGCCGGTAACGTGATTGAACTAGGTATTGAGATACCGACGATCGAACCTCGGGCAAGTAACATACCGATGACAAAGGGAACAACGTATGTTGCTATGCGGTTTGACCGATAAAGATCTTCGTAGAATATGTGGGAGCAAATATGAGCATCGAGGTTCCGCTATTGGTTATTGACCGGAGACGTGTCTCGGTCATGTCTACATAGTTCTCGAACCCGTAGGGTCCGCACGCTTAAAGTTTGATGACGGTTATATTATGAGTTTATGTGTTTTGATGTACCGAAGGTATTTCAGAGTCCCGGATGTGATCACGGACATGACGAGGAGTCTCGAAATGGTCGAGACATAAAGATTGATATATTGGACGACTATATTCGGACACCGGAATGGTTCCGGGGGTTATCGGATATATACCGGAGTAGCGGGGGGTTACCGGAAACCCCCGGAGGTTATTGGGCCTCATGGGCCCAAGTGGTGGAAGAGGAGAGGCGGCCAAGGGGCAGCCGCGCGCCCCTCCCCCCCAAGTTTGAACTGGACAAGGAGGAGGGCGGCGCCCCCCTTTCCTTTCCCCCTCTCTCTCCTTCCCTCTCCTCTCCTACTCCAACATGGAAGGGGGGGGGGGAGTCCTACTCCCGGTGGGAGTAGGACTCCTCATGGGGCGCGCCAAGGGTAGCCGGCCCCTCCCCCTCCTCCACTCCTTTATATACGGGGAGGGAGCACTACAAAAAAAATACACTTCCGTGATGATACGTGTTTGTCACAGTAGGTCGCGTTTTTTGTCATGCATGTACATCCATGACGATTTTATGACAGAATCAAGATAGTCATACCTGTGCTGTCGTAGAAGTGTTCCAGGACATTACCAAAATTATCATCACGGAAGTGTCCACTTCCATGACGATAAATCGCGTGTCATAGAAGTGCTTTCGTCAAGAGCGACCGACACGTGGCATCCACCGTAACGGAACATCGTTAAGCTATCGGGTCGGGTTTTGGATCTGATAACCCGTTAATAGCCCCGAACAATGAGAAATTTCCACGTGTAAAATTCTTATTGGCCGGACGAAACACGTGTCAGCTTGTCAGTGGGTCAGATAAGCGCCTATGATATGTCGACACGTGCCACGGCCCACCACTGGCCCATTTAGCTTACAAAGCTAGCCCGTTTGACTTGGTCAAAAGTTAACGGGCTGGCCCATGAAAAGCCTGTTAACGGTCTCTTCGCAAATAGCCCATTTTACGGCCCGTTAACTCACGGCCGGTTAGGCCCTAAAGGAAATTGGCCCAACAACGTCATGTGGGCCATCGAATATAACACCATCCCATTTCACTTTCGGCCCATGTATGGCCCACGACGTCTTTCGGCCCATATGAGGCCTTCGTATCTTTCGGCCCTTTACAGGCCCACGGTGACTCTAGCCCATAATGAACAGTAATTTTCTTTATACCCGTTAACGGCCCGTGATTTACATGGTCCGTTTCCAGCCCGTGTTAGATTTCGGTCTATTGACAACCCATACGTTCTTGGGCTCCTTTTCGGCCCTCGATTACTTCCGGCCCGTTACTGGCCTGTTCCCCTAATGGGCCAAATTCGGCCCATGGCAAGAGTCGGCCTGTTACTGGCCGGTTCCCCTAATGGGCCAAATTCGGCCCATGGCAAGAGTCAGCCCGTTACTGGCCTGTTACCCTAATGGGCCAAATTCGGCCCATGGCAAGAGTCGGCCCGTTTCTGGCCTGTTAACCCGTTGCGCCGTTTCCAGCCCATCCTATATTCTGGCCCATTAACGACCCGTTATGCCTGTGACAGAATTAAGCCTTTGCTGTCCTACGGCCTGTTACCGTGCTGGGCCGATACCAATTACGCCTGATTACGGCCCATGTAGACCCATTTATCCGACGGCCCGAGGCCCACCGATTACAGGCCCATTTATCGACGGCCCGTAGGAGACCCATGGATCCTACGGCCCGTATATGGCCCATGGTAGTTGCGGTCACTAGCAAACCAGGGAAAAAGAAGACTAGGAAATAAATAAGGCCGAAACTAACGCTAGGCTATTAAGGCGATTGCACAGATTACATCCACTCGGCATCAAAGATCGCCACCAGTGCAAATATAGGGAACACCCTACACTATACAAAAATGGCTTGCTGTTTTCTTCAGCCGGTGGCTGCACGTTAAGAATATTTTTTGTATCGCACCAAAACAAATTACAACTATATAACAAAAGGAAGGTTGGCATAAAACTTAACAGTCTAGCAGATAAATGCACCACCAGAAGTTCAGAAGCTCAGTTCATTTGACCTGACTGTTACGTTTTCATGCTGTATTGTCCGATGGAGCACCATAACCCTCGCCTTCATTTCCCCTAGGCTCCTGAACAACATAGCAAATGTCTGGTAGTCTGGTTTCAAAACCATGCATATCTTGACGACATTGAGCAATGTTTCTCCTTGTTTCACAAAGGGTCTCTGTTAGGGAATGGACTTGTGTCTGGAGCGCAGATACAACATTGCTTTGAGCTTACATATCTTGATCATGAGGCAGTTTGGACGATATTGCCTTAACAACCAACCCAGTATTACGCAGGAACGTGCTTTTGGCACTGTTAGTGGACAGGTACTGACCCACTGCAGCAAGAGCTGACATTGCGGTTATAGTTTCCTCGCCACCTTCAGAAGGTGGCGGTTCCACCATTTTTTCCATAGCTCGCTGAAAAGTTGAGGTTTTACATTAGTAGTACCAGAACAGAAGATATTAAGGAGGCAGCAAAACCAAACAAAATAGCTTTGGTCTATATACAGAACTTATTCTGGTGAACCCATGTAAAATATTAGTTGTATTTTATTGCAAAGTACATAATAAAACCAGGTTCCAAACATATGACCATGTACCATCGCTAATGTATTGTCTATTTCTTCACATTGTATTGAGGGCTAAGGATAAAGAGACGAAGTTTATAATACGGTAAGCATAGTATGACATCATTCATATCACAAAACAACTGAGAACAAACAAACAGGCAATTGTAACGTTGTGTGGGCAAGTCCAGCACGGAACTAGATTACGGGTCAAGATCAAAGGAACATCACTCCTCTCTTTTAAACCTTGTAATGTGCAATGATACGCTAAGACAATTGTGTATAAAATTGAAAAGAGTAATAGACATTGGCTGCAGACCATGCAGTTCAAGGCACAAGTCAGAGTAAGTAGTAGTTAAAAGGCATGAGGATTAAGGACTTACAACAGCGGCTTTGACTGGTGTAGTCATGCCCTTCTTCTTGCTGGTGTGACAGTCCTTGAAGATTTCCACAGCATTTGGTTCAGGTACTTTTTGGTCCTTGCGGGCTTTCCTCTACATTTCGAACAATTCAATATAGATCTGATAATATGGTACAGCGAAAAGAGTGAAACATCAGCTAATTAAAAGAGCCTCGCAGTGTGCAATATAGCTACGAGATCCTGTCATCTGTTGGAATTTCACTTTCGTACGGTTGGCCTTGTTCTTTGAACAGTTCACCTACAAGAAGATAGATTTGTGTGGCACATGCGTAAATAGGACTTCAACATGTGATCTGATCACATATATATAATGTACCTGATACTTCGGATCAGACCAGTGTTTAACAAGGCCCCTCCAGTCTTCATCCGATATATTTTCCACTGCAGATGTTTGGGAAAGTTCACTGTTAGCCTTGCCTTCAAAGTGAGTTTTCCTCAAGTTATACCGATACTGTCGCAGAGCAGACTTGAAAACATGGGTGCAAGCTTGTCTAGTTGCATCATCTTGGCTATCCAACTTGAACCTCATCTGTTGAAAATTATGGGAGTCTCATTATCAGCAACCTAGAAAGTATGGGATAGAGCAAGACGATATTACTAGTTTCCATACATAACCATACTTACAGATAAATGGTTGAGGAAGGTGTTGAACTGGGTTTCATCTTTGTATTCCTGTACTGAATCCATGTTGGGAGGATACGTACATGACACCTAACGGCAACCGCTGCCTCTGATACTAACTTGGCTGACTCTGTAGCATCACGTGGCCTTTTTAAACCTGCCTCAAAACGGATCTCCATTCTTCCTCCTCTAGATTTAGTTAACCTATCGAGCATTATCCCTGATGTTTGTTTCCTCTTGCGCCTAGGTGCTAGTCCAACAACGAACATAGGAAGTGTCAGTGTACATCAAACTGTGAGACTACATATAAAGAAGCATGCAACTGTAACTTGACTCCAGCAACTACCTTCTTGCTGTTGAAGCTCACAAGGTTCATCTGATATTGCCAACTCGTCTTGTGTCAAGAGTGCTTGGGAAGTAGTGTCAGGTGGCAAGGGAGCTTGGGAACGTGCTGCTAGCTCAGTTGACGCACGAGTAAGTCGTGCAGCTGGTAGTACTGTGGTAGGTGTTGCAAGAACTAGGGCTGTCTCTGCTTGTTTGGTGGCAGCTATTTGTTTCTGTTTGGCTTTTTTTGCAACTCGTGTAGCATGGGATGCCGTGTTTGTAGAATTTTCGCTGGACTTTGACCTTCTATTGCACCATCAGTACCAGCAGAATCTGCAGGATTCATCCGCTTCTCATTCCCTGCCATTCTGTGTTTCCTCCTCTTTCTCTGTGCCATGTTAAGTCAAGCCGACAAGAAAAACGAATAACAATTTAGTTCTTCAGAACAAATTGATGCGTGATGCAGATGAACTGAACTTTGATGTTAGACAACCACATGATAGGAGGACGTAATATGTATGAAAAACAGGACGGAAGAGATAACCAGAACTATGATGTGTAAACTAAGAAGAAGACATTTCACCAAATTAGAATCAATGCAATGGAAGGTAGACACCATATGAAAGATGCTACAAATATCGCTCTGCCAAGTTAACAGTGTCTCATCATAAATGGCGTTTAAACAAATGTGAAGCAGTACAAGAAATAAATCATATGCAAGATGCAAACAACATCACACTACCATGTTAGAGGTCTCTCGTCATTAGTGCCATTGCATATTCACAGCATTGCATATTCACAGCTTATGATGTCTAAACTAAGGAGAAGGCATTTCAACAAATTAGAAGCAATGAAAGCTAGACACCATATGAAAGATGCAACGAATATCACTCTACCAAGTTAAAACTGTCTTGTCATAAGTGCCATTTCAACAAATTAGTAGTACAAGCTAGAAAAGAATGTGAGATGTAACCTATATCACACTCCGAAGTCAAACGTGTCTTATGATAAGTGATTGTTGCAGGTTACACAACAGTAGTAATTTGATGTAAGAAGATGGTGTGGTAGACAGATATTGTATGTTCTAGAAACAGGAACACGTGTCTTATTCAAGTATAATGTGTAAAGTAAGCAGATGGAATTCAACAAAATTAGAATCAATACAAGCTAGACATCACACATAACATGTAACCACATATAACATGTAACGCCCACGATGCGGCTATATCTCCCACGTGTCGAGGCACGACTTAGAGGCATAACCGCATTGTGGTATTGTCGCAAGAGGGGTTATCTTCACACAATCCCATGTAATGAGCAAGAATGGGATAACGAGAGTTGGCTTACAATCGCCACTTCACACAATACATAAATATAATTCATACATCATCCAAAATCCACACATAGATCGACTACGGTCAAGATCCAAATGAAAATAAGATAGCCCCAAAATGCTAGATCCCCGATCGTTCCAACTGGGCTCCACTACTGATCATCAGGAAAAGAAACATAGTAACGACCACGTTCCTCATCGAACTCCCACTTGAGCTCGGTTGCGTCATCTGCACTGGCATCGTCGGCACCTGCAACTGTTTTGGTAGAATCTGTGAGTCACGAGGACTCAGCAATCTCACACCCGCGAGATCAAGACTATTTAAGCTTACAGGAAAAGGATGGTGTAATGAGGTGGAGCTGCAGCAGGCACTAAGCATATATGGTGGCTACCATACGCAAGTGAGAGCGAGAAGAGAAGCAACGCAACGGTCGCGAAGCTAGAAATGATCAAGAAGTGATCCTAAAACTACTTACGTTCATGCATAACACAAACCGTGTTCACTTCCCGGACTCCGCCGAGAAGAGACCATCACGGCTACACACACGGTTGATGTATTTTAATTTAAGTCAAGTGACAAGTTCTCTACAATCGGACATTAACAAATTCCCATCTGCCTCATAACCGCGGGCACGGCTTTCGAAAGATAATACCCTGGAGGGGTGTCCCAACTTAGCCCATTATAAGCTCTCACGGTCAACGAAGGATAAACCTTCTCCCGGAAAGACCCGATCAGTCTCGGAATCCCGGTTTACAAGACATTTCGACAATGGTAAAACAAGACCAGCAAAGCCGCCCGAATGTCCCGACAAATCCCGATAGGAGCTGCACATATCTCGTTCTCAGGGCACACCGGATAAGCGAAGCGTACAGGTACCAACATAACCCAAGTTGCCAAGGGACGGTCCCGCACGGTGCTCTAGTTTGGACCAGCACTCAGAGGAACACTGGCCCTGGGGTTTAAATAAAGATGACCCTCGGGCTCGCGAAAATCCAAGGGAAAAAGGCTTAGGTGGCAAATGGTAAAACCAAGGTTGGGCCTTGCTGGAGGAGTTTTATTCAAGGCGAACTGTCAAGGGGGTCCCATAAATCACCCAACCGCGTAAGGAACGCAAACTCAAGGAACATAATACCGGTATGACGGAAACTAGGGCGGCAAGAGTGGAACAAAACACCAGGCATAAGGCCGAGCCTTCCACCCTTTACCAAACATATATAGATGCATTAATTAAATAAGAGATATTGTGATATCCCAAAATATCCATGTTCCGACATGGAACCAACTTCAACTTCACCTGCAACTAGCAACGGTATAAGAAGGGCTGAGCAACAGCGGTAACTTAGCCAAACAACGGTTTGCTAGGAAAGGATGGTTAGAGGCTTGACATGGCAATATGGGAGGCACGATATAGCAAGTGGTAGGTAGCGCAGCATGGCAATAGAACGAACAGCTAGCAAAGCAAAGATAGAAGTGATTTTGAGGGTATGGTCATATGGCAGTAATCTACAGGAGATGCTTGACAAAAGATGAACACTGAGATACGGCTAGTTCACAACATAACAGGTTCAAACAAGCATGACAAAAGTGCAAAAGATATCAGGTTCACAGACTTAGTGAAATTACTGGACATGGCTGAAACAATATCAGGTAGCACTGTTCAGAGCAAGAAAACCACATGCTACAGGAAACTAACATAGCAAAACAAGGCATGGCATGAATCTACTAAATTCATAGAACAAAAGTCCCTTACTGACCATAAGCCAAAAAGGACCAGAAGATATGATGGCACCCATGTAAACATAGCAAGTTTCGTTAACAGGTTTCAGACTTGGCAGAAAACAGAGCATGGCAGAAACAGCATCATGAGGGCATCTTGGTGAGCTTGATGCACGCATACCTATAGCAAAATGGCATGTTTATGAATCTATCCATGGCAAGAGCAAGATCATAGCATGTATGAAACAACTACAACAACCTTGGCAAAATTGAATATCATGTTAACAATCTGCCAGAAATATTTTATAGCAAACGTAGAGCAAGATTAAGACATGCTATGGCACTCCATAATTGCAAACAAGGGCATGGATGGATAGACCACAACTATATCTACACAACATCCTTATTGAACATCACCAAAAGGAGCATGGATCTCTCTGTAGCCACATGGATACATAGCAACAAAATAACAGCAGTCACAGACTTAGTAAAATTACTAAGTCTCTGAAAACAGAAACATCACGAAGCCTAGTTTGCATGCTTGTGCTAGTCACCACATAGATCACAAAAATACATGGCATAAATCCCTGTAAAGATGGCATG
>NC_057796.1:406143064-406143543 GCF_018294505.1 Triticum aestivum | reverse complement strand
CATACATCAAAACACATGTAGGTCTCATGCCCATAAGTTGCACACATCAATAGCAACAAAAATAACAAATCCTCAAGTTCTGATAAGTAACAGAAGTTAACAGCAATTAGCACTCTTGCACCAAATATTTGGGCATCAAGATGGACTCAAATGATCATTACATAATGGAACAAAATGAAGAACATCTCGAGACGAACATTTCAATATATTACACGCACGAAACGGAGCTATATGCAGAGAGTTATGATGGTATGAACAGGAGCATATGAAGTGAAAAAAATATAGGACTTGGAGAAATTTCGGGGGAGGGGAGAAGAAAGTCAACCGCTGGTTCAGAACGGATCGGACCGAGCTCGGGCTCGAGCTCGCGGGAGCAGAGGCGATGCGCGGCGGCTGGAGGAAGCTCGGGGAGGCGCGGAGAGGGGTCGGAGGGGGCCGCGCGGCGGCGCCGGCGCGGGAGGGCGGCGGACGCGGGCACC
>NC_057796.1:406116560-406142720 GCF_018294505.1 Triticum aestivum | reverse complement strand
GGGAGACACACATATTTATAGGTAGAGGGAGCTAGGAGGCTCCAAATGGAGTGCGGTTTTCGCCCACACGATCGTGATCGAATGACCTAGAGCATGGAGGTGACTTAGATGGGTTTGTGGGCTGTTTGGAGGGGGGTTTTGCTGCAACACACAAAAGGACTTTGAGGTTACCCGGTTAACCGTTGGAGCATCAAACGACCTCCAAATGGCACGAAACTTGACACGTGGTCTACCGGTGGTGTCGTGGAATTGTCACGGCAGATGTCCTTAGTGTCAGGACTTAGTCGCGAGGCCAACGCATCTGTGCGGTAGCTTGAGAGGGGTTGGGCGGAATCGAGAGACACAACACAAGACAGGGATTTAGACAGCTTCGGGCCCCGGGAAACATCATCCGGTAATAACCCTACATGCTGTTTGAGGCTAGGTCTCATTATGATCATGAGTGAATCGCCGGCTCGGCCGGCTCTTTGTGTCTAGCCCTAAAGATTGTTTCTTTTCCCCCCTTTGGGGTGCCCTGCCCCTCCTTATATAAGTTAGAGGGGCGGGTTACATGTGGAGTCCTAGTAGGACTAGGACAGGTCTATCTTTTCTTACAAGTTGAATACAAGTCCGGGTCTTGCTTCCTCGTAAAGGAAATATTCGTCATCCCTTTGTTCTTAAGCCGGCCCATCATAAATGTGAGCCGGCTCTCTGGGCCTTGGGCCTTGTCTTCTATCTGACCCGCCATCGGGGCCATCCATGAGTCGTCAGGCTCGTGAGTCGTCAGTCCTCCAGCGGGTCATCGGTGAAGCGCCAAGTCCGGCCGGGTAGTACCGCGGGGTATATCCCCGACATTAGCCCCTAGTTTAATTTTGGATTTATCCATGTTAAACTGATCCTGTAAAACAAACACAAGAACAAAGTTGACAGGTTGTGTTCCGGGTTAAATATTCTTGTAAGCCGGCACCTGATCATCCTTAAGTCCTTGACATTTTTTCCTGGAAAATCCGAGTCAATAGGCCAGCTTCATAATCCATTTGCTGACAATGGCGCAATTTATGATTGCCAAAATTGTTGGGTTATAAATATATGATGTCGGGTCATGATTGTTGCAGACACCGGGTTAATCTGGTCTGCTCCAAACCGAGAATTTGAAATTTTTTCTCTCTTATATGCATATCACCTGTAGCCCCCAAGTGCCGGGTTGTCATGCTTGCAGCAACCTGGGATTTGTAATTGCCTTATACTCATGAAAACTTCAACCAGTGTAGCCCCAAGGGACGGGTCATTATGCAATAATGAGCAGGGAGTTTGTAAATATGATCATGTAATCTTGACCAGCAACATGTAGCCCCCAAGGGCCGGGTCAGTAAGATATTACCGAGCTGGGACCTTGTATATGATTCATTGATAATAACAGCATATGATGTAATCTCCACCATGGGGCTTGAACCCACGTCCACAAGGTTAACAGCTTTGTACCGTACCAACTGAGTAGTGGATCTTTCAATATAACGGATTAAGGCTTGTGTACCTTGAATTTTTGACAGGAGCAATTGGTAGCCCCCAAGGGCCGGCTCATTTAGAATGTGATGATTCGGGTCTTCAATAAGTTGAGAAAAAATGACTTTGCATTAGCCCCCAAGTGCCATGGTATATGCTGGCAGTAACATGGGACTTGCATATTCGATATAATATCAATTTGAATAATGTAGCCCCCAAGTGCCGGGTCGTAAGCCTGCAGCGACTCGGGACTATTCCTTCCATTCTATAATAAATCATATCCATTGATAAAATAATAGCCAGTGCGCCAAAGCGACTTTGAATACCTCATCTGTTGATAAGTAAATCCGGAGTTTAAATACCCGGCGGCTCTTGGCCGATGGCAATTTAATACGCCTCCATTGTAAGCCGAAACTTTTATAACCCGGCGGCTTATAGCCTTTGAGAAAATCAAGAATTGATAACCCTTTTGAGACACCAATTTCAATCTTTGATGATGGGCTTGAACTTAATCATTTATGTAAGTCATAGCTCTATAAATCCTGCACAGAGATTAAACAACATATGCCCTGGCGACTTAACGTCAAAAGCCAGGACGGGTAACCACCCAAATGTAGTCTTATCCTGCACACAAGTAGATCACAAAATCCCTTGACGGTTTACCGCAGGGCGGGTCATAATATCTCACATATAACCATTGTGATATTGAATTTGTACTGCCGGTTTACATGACCTGTGCAGTAAGGGTGATAACCCAATTTTTAGAAATCAAGACTTCCAAATGTTTATGATTGTCATATGATGGCGACTTATCATCCAAAGTCAAACCGGGTTAAATAGCAACCACTCATATACACTTTAGATATGATCAAAAGAGCTTCAAATAAAATCCAAAAACTGTTTGCAAAAAGAGACTTCAAAATTTTTGAGGCTTCTGATTCGAATACGATCAGAAAACCGTCCCAAAGGGGTTAAGCTAAGATTCGAATACGATCATATAGCCCCTAGTGGCTTTGGCATTGCCGATCAAGAGGGTACCGACAACTATGTTCTCTTTGGTTCGAATACGACCTATGTTTGAACAGGAAGCCCCCAAATGACCTTGAGAGTTGTTTAACGACGCTGATTCGAATACGATCCATGTCGGTTCCCAAAAGGGGTTGAGCTATGATTTGAATACGATCAAGGAGCCCCCTAGTGAGCTCGGCAGTATGCCGATCAAGAGGGTACCGACAACTATGTTCTCTTTGGTTCGAATACGACCTATGTTTGAACAGGAAGCCCCCAAATGACCTTGTGGGCTGTGCCCAAGGGGTACCTATGTTTGAGCTGTGCCTTTACAACATACTGTCTTTGGTCCCTTTAATTTTTCTGAGAACTCGAACTTGCGAGAGATTAAATCTTTTTGAACCGAAAATTCTTAAACCGGATATTGAGAGTGTCAAATCTTTGTGAGAGAAAAATTTACCTTGAGCTGGATTTTGAACCGGATTTGAGAGCTTCGAAGCTTTGTGGTAGATAAATTTCCCATGTACCAGTTTTTAAACCGGATATTAAGAGCTTCAGTGCCTTGTGGGAGAGAGATGTCTCTTGAGCTGGATTTTAAACCAGAATCTTAATTTTGAGCCGACAATTTTCTGATGGTTTTTAAATTTTCACCAATATGTCCGTAGCCTCCGGAACCGGGTTATCTTCCCTCCAATGATCCGGGGTCTTGAATCTCACAATGTTTACTAAGGCATGTCATCGTAGCCCCCGAGCCTTAAGACTACCCGAGGAGTTGGCTTGAGACTCTCCATGCTTGATCATGATATGACCAGTGGGTTGCTGAAATATGTTGAATCTCGGTGGGTTATAATTGACCCTGTCCATTGACCCATCCGGTGCAGGTAAGGGCCATAGCTTGATGGCCTCCTTTGTAATGGTGAATTCTGCATAAGAAATTGCACAAACGAGAGTAATTGTTCTCGAAGAAAATAGAAATATATCAATAGAAACTTGACAGGATGGATTTCACCTGATATGTTTGACCGGAAACTATCAGCCGTAGGGTTGCAGCAATGATGACAGAGGTGGCGGCTTAAAACGCAGCAGTGGGCGTCTCAAAAGTGATCCTCCGGGTCATGTTTGACTATTTTTTTAAGAGGCATGAGGCCTATCTCTTATCCACCGGGTCAATCTCCTCCTTATTATATATTTTTATTCCAGCCGACTCGCTCCATCCTTGCACACTGGAACCTCACATCGATGTAGTAATGGTTTATCAATGCTAGCAATTTGTGCTAGATGATCATGTGAGTAAAAAGTACTCAATTGATACTCGGCCGTGAAGTCTTTCACGTGAGCAGTGGCAGGAGCAACTTGTTTCTGCCCCTACTGTTGTCTTTTGTCTTCACATGCATGTGTAGCAGACATGGCGACTTAGCGCAGCGACGAAGCGCAGCACGGAAAGGCACAAGGCCACAGAAGAAGTGACGGAGGCGGCTGCCGGAGACGGTGCAAGGCCCTGGCAACCCAAGGAGGACGGCGGCACTTTGAAGTGCGGCAGCTCATGGCACGGCGACTCGCCGCATAAGCAGGTCGAGACCGGGCGGCTCAAGAGACCCCGAGGAAGCAGATCGAGGTGGCAGGCCGGCAACCTGCGAGACTTGGAGGACTGCTCCAGCGGCTCACAACGGGCATGAGCCGTGAGGCCTGTGCGGCCGTTTGAGACGGCGGCAAACCCGGCAAAGCCACGGTGACGGCGACTTAGCGATGGCGCGAGGCCGCAATGGGTTGCGGTGGAAGCGGCCTGCGGCGATTTGGCGAGGTCAGCGGGAGAAATAGCAGCGGAGCAGAGCCCGGCGGCCCGGTAGTAGACCGCAGGTGAGGAAAACTCCGCGGCCACGGTGGAGAGCCCGTCACGCAAGGCGGCGACTTGAGAGGCCGTGGACATGGAGACGGCCGGCGATGTGACGATTCCGACGCGAGCGCCGCGCAGGCGGCGGTTGACGAAGCGGAGCTTGGCAGAAACCGTGTTCATATCTGGGTCGTGGGCTGTTTCCCTCGTATAAGTTTTTTTCTTCATCCAGCACAACCTTGAAATCCGCATAGCACTAGATGCACCTTGTGACTTATTTAATCTCCACGTGAAGAGCTCTTTGGGCATTCCACCATGCTTTGCAATTAGCGGTGCTTTGGGTGGAATCTGGCGTGGGGACGTGGGTCCATGGCTGCCTGACAACCCCCTTTTTTCCTTTGTTTTGTGCAGACACACGGACTCCGGTCTTCTATGGTTGGAGATGTTCTGCGCACACCGTGACAATTAAGTTGCGTCGATGATTTTCCTAGGGACTCTGAGCGCTCTGGCTCGATCTCATCTTGGTATTGTAGCCTTACAAGTCATGCTACGTTTAATATGGAAACAGACGATGCCCGGCTAAAAGTAGGTCTCGGCGGATGAATCACGCGTGGGCTGGTATGAATTTTCTTCTCCTCAGGAGTAGTCGCCACGAATCAGCGACTTGGCTTGTCTCGTCTTTCGGCTGCTGTATAGATCGAATATGCTGCAGCAAAAATTGTCGATGATCTCGATGAAACTTTTAATTTGGCAGAGCACTTTTTTAGCAGCGGCACACCCGACACATGCCAAATTTCTCTTGATCTTCATCTCATATATGTCGTTCCGTCTGCTTGTCATGGAGACGACGTATATCCTTCAAATCCGGTTCTTCTTCATCCGGAAATCATGAACTTCTCGAACCCTAGAAAATATCCCTCCAAGAACTCAACACCACCGTGCGCAAGCCCCACGGTGGGCGCCAACTGTCGTGGAATTGTCACGGAAGATGTCCTTAGTGTCAGGACTTAGTCGCGAGGCCAATGCATCTATGCGGTAGCTTGAGAGGGGTTGGGCGGAATCGAGAGACACAACACAAGACAGGGATTTAGACAGCTTCGGGCCCCGAGAAACATCATCCGGTAATAACCCTACATGCTGTTTGAGGCTAGGTCTCATTATGATCATGAGTGATTCGCCGGCTCAGCCGACTCTTTGTGTCTAGCCCTAAAGATTGTTTCTTGTCCCCCCTTTGGGGTGCCCTGCCCCTCCTTATATAAGTTAGAGGGGCGGGTTACATGTGGAGTCCTAGTAGGACTAGGACAAGTCTATCTTTTCTTACAAGTTGAATACAAGTCCGGGTCTTGGTTCCTCGTAAAGGAAATATTCGTCATCCCTTTGTTCTTAAGCCGACCCATCATAAATGTGAGCCGGCTCTCTGGGCCTTGGGCCTTGTCTTCTATCTGACCCGCCATCGGGGCCATCCATGAGTCGTCAGGCTCGTGAGTCGTCAGTCCTCCGGCGGGTCATCGGTGAAGCGCCAAGTCCGGCCGGGTCGTACCGCAGGGTATATCCCCGATAGGTGGTATACCAAGGCCACTTGGAAAGCCTCGGTCCATTCCGAGAACGTTCAACACCCGCTCACGAAAAGAAACAAGAGGGGTGCGCCGGAGGAGGTGGGAGTGCCGGATTGCAAAACGGACAACGGGGAAAATGCTCGGATGCATGAGACGAACACGTATGCAAATGAGATGCACATGATGACATGATATGAGATGCATGACATGAACAAAATGCAAAAACAAAAACGAAAACCCAACCACGGAGGGAATATCATAACACATAGCCGAAAATGGCAAGAGTTGGAGTTACAAATATGGAAAGTTACATCCGGGGTGTTACAACACTCCACCACTACGAGAGGGTCTCGTACCGAGATCTAGGACTGAAAGAACTCCGGATATTCGGAACGGAGGTGGTCCTCACGTTCCCAGGTGGCTTCTTGGTCGGAATGGTGCGACCACTTCACTTTCGGGAATTTGATTGACTTGTTGCGAGTCTTGCGCTCAGTTTCTTCAAGAATAGCAACAGGGTGCTCATGATAAGACATATCTTCTCTGAGATCAATCTCTTCGAAGTTGATGGTGCGCTCAGGCGTCTTGAAGCACTTGCGGAGCTGTGAGGAACACATCGTGCACGTTCGTGAAGTTGGAGGGAAGCTCAAGTTGATAGGCGAGGTCGCCTCTTTTGCCAATGATCTTGAAAGGACCCACGTATCTAGGGGCAAGCTTCCCTTTGATACCGAAGCAACGAGTGCCTTTCATTGGAGAGACGCGAATGTAGACATGGTCTCCGATCTCGAAAGCCACATCACGGTGCTTACTATCATAGTAACTCTTCTGGCGCGATTGCACGGCTTTGAGATTTTCACGGATGACTTTACACATTTCTTCAGCCTCTGTGATTAAGTCATTGCCAAGAAGTTGGCGTTCACCAGTCTCTGACCAATTGAGAGGAGTACGGCACTTTCTGCCATAGAGAATCTCGAATGGGGCCTTGCCCGAACTCGCTTGGAAACTGTTGTTGTAGGAGAACTCGGCATATGGAAGACAATCTTCCCATTTCATGTCAAAGGAAATGACACAAGCCCTGAGCATATCTTCAAGAATTTGATTTACTCGCTCGACTTGGCCACTAGTTTGAGGATGGAAAGCTATGCTGAAGCGAATGTTGGTACCCATGGCCTTCTGGAAGGAGTCCCAGAACTTAGAAGTGAAGATGCTTCCACGATCTGAAGATATCAATTGTGGAATGCCGTGCAAGGAGACAATCCTGGAGGTGTATAGCTCTGCCAACTGAGCTGTTGTGATAGATTCTTTGATTGGAAGGAAATGAGCCACTTTAGAAAGCTTGTCGATGACAATGAAGATAGCATCATTTCCGCGCTTGGACTTAGGAAATCCAGTCACGAAGTCCATTTCGATATGATCAAACTTCCATTCTGGGATAGCAAGAGGTTGGAGGAGACCAGCTGGTCGTTGATGTTCTGCTTTCACTCTTCGACAGACATCACATTCATTCACGAATTGAGCGATTTCTCGCTTCATTCGAGTCCACCAATACGACTGCTTGAGGTCATGGTACATCTTCGTACTTCCAGGATGAATGGAAAGAAGAGAATTGTGCACCTCGTTCATAATGACTTTCCTTAGATCACCTTTAGGAACCACAATCCGGTCCTCAAAGAATAAAGTGTCTCTGTCATCAATGCGATAGCACTTGTATTTGGAAAGACCCTTGTCGATACCACGTTTCACCTTCTTCACCATGGTATCCAGGAGTTGTGCCTCACGAATTTGATCTTCCAAAGTAGGAGAGACTATGAGGTTGGCAAGAAAGCCTTGAGGAACAACTTGGAGATTCAGCTTGCGGAAAGCTTCACAAAGATCCGGTTGGAATGGCTTGAGAATTAAGCTGTTGCAATAAGCCTTCCTGCTCAAAGCATCTGCAATGACATTGGCCTTGCCTCGAGTATATTCAATACTCGGATTGCACTCTTGAATCATTTCGACCCATCGAGTTTGCCTGAGGTTGAGGTTAGGCTGAGTGAAGATGTACTTGAGACTCTTGTGATCGGTGAAAATGTCCACTTTTCTTCCCAACAAGAGATGTCTCCACGTTATTAATGCATGGACAACTGCCGCCAACTCAAGATCGTGAGTGGGGTAGTTCTTTTCATTGGGCTTCAACTGACGAGAGGTATAGGCCACAACTTTCTTCTCTTGCATTAACACAGCGCCGAGACCTTGGAGAGAAGCATCACAGAAAACTTCAAATGGCTTGGATTCGTCAGGAGGAGTTAAGACAGGAGCTGTGACGAGTTTCTCTTTGAGAGTGTTGAAAGCAATGTCACACTCAGGAGACCAGACATACTTCACATGCTTCTAGAGGAGGTTGGAAAGAGGCTTTGCAATCTTAGAGAAATTCTCAACGAATCTTCGGCAATAGCTTGCAAGACCAAGAAAACTGCGAAGCTGCTTGACATTCTGAGGAGGTTCCCAATTCACAATTGCGGACACCTTCTCGGGATTAACAGCGATGCCCTTGGCAGAGATGACATGACCAAGGTAAAGAACTTCATCGAGCCAAAACTCACATTTTGAAAACTTCGCATAGAATTGATACTCTCTGAGCTTGTCAAGCACCAATCGCAAATGTTTGGCATGATCCTTCTTATTCTTGGAGAAGACCAAGATATCATCGAGATACACCAGGACGAACTCATTGGTATAGGGGTTGAAGATGAAATTCATCATCCGAGAGAATGTTGGAGGAGCATTGACAAGGCCGAAAGACATGACAGTATATTCATAAGAACCAAAGCTTGTTCTGAATGCTGTCTTGGGAATATCTTCTTCACGAATGCGAATCTGATGATAACCCATACGAAGGTCAATCTTCGAGAATACTTTAGCACCTTTGAGTTGCTCGAATAGCTCATTGATGTTGGGAAGTGGATACTTGTTCTTGATTATCTTCTTGTTCAATGGACGGTAGTCGACACAAAGTCGTTCCGTGCCATCCTTCTTCTGGACAAAAAGAACACCACAACCCCATGGAGATGAACTTGGTCTGATCAAACCCAGACGCTCTTGTTCATCGAGCTATTTCTTCAATTCCTTCAGCTCCTTGGGTCCAAGCTTGTAAGCACGCTTGCAAACGGGTTCCGTGCCAGGCTCAAGATCGATAACGAACTCAACTGGTCGGTGAGGAGGCATACCCGGAAGCTCTTCTGGAAAGACATCTTGATACTCACAAACGACTGGAATTTGAGAGATGGCATTAAATTCTCCCTTCTCATTGAGAGAAAATAACCGAATGGTTTCATCACGAGCGGCATAGATGATAACATCCTCAGAAGAGTGTGTCAATTGAATTTCCCTGGCAGCACAATCAAGTTGAGCCTTGTGCTTAGAAAGCCAGTCCATCCCGAGAATTAGATCAATATCCGAGTCACCAAGAACAATTGGAGAAGACAGAAATTTATAGTTTCCCATCTTGATGGAAACATCCGGAACTATCGAGTTGGCTCTCATTGACTTCCCCGGAGAAACAACACCCAATGGTTTATCCAGGTAAGACCAAGTAAAATCATTCTTTGCAAAGAACGATCTTGACATGAAACAAAGCGATGCACCAGTATCAAATAAGACTTTTGCAGGAATATCATTAACTGAGAGATTACCCATTATCACATCAGTAGATTCCTCCGCTTGAGCTGCATTCATCATGTTCACCTTTGCAGTCTCGGGATTATGCTTGACCACTGCATTGCTGGAAGATCTCACAGGAGGAGGAGGCGAAAGACGCCTTTGGTTGAAGCACTTGTTAGCATAGTGACCTTTCTGCTGACACTTGTTGCAAGTCGCCTCTGAGGGTGGACGATGATAAGGAGCATTGGACTTTGGAGCTTGATTCTGAGACTTGTTCTGATAGCCAGGGTTGGATGAGTGGGAATATCCATGGCCACCTTTGTTCTTCTACTGCTAAGGCTGACGAAACGGAGGAGGAGGAGGCAACCAGAACTTCTGTTGCTTAGCAGCCACTAGTGAGGAAGAAGAAGACTGAACTGCGTCCCTAACTCTCTTCTTAGAAGCCTCACACTTGAGCTGAGCAGCCTCTTGCTTCAGTGCCATGTTATAGAATTGATCAAACTGAGTAGGCTCAACAAGAACGAGAGCTAACTGCAGATCCTCTCTAAGGCCACCTCTGAAGTGATAGATCATGCTCTTTTCATCAGGAACGTCTTGTTTAGCGAAGCGAGCAAGTTTCTGAAACTGGATGTTGAATTGATACACAGACATGTTGCCTTGCTTGAGATTGCGGAACTCCTCACGCTTGCTCTCAACAACACTTTGTGGAATGTGGTGCGCTTTGAAGTCCCGACAGAAGTCAGTCCAAGTGATCACACGACCTCCTCTGGAATCTTTGTATTGTTGATACCAATCAGTAGCTTGGTCCTTGAGCTGAAAAGAAGCGAACTTGACAAAGTCCTCAGGCCTGACATTGCTACATTCAAAATGCTTGTTGATGTCCATGAGCCAATCATCGACATCTGTGGCCTCGGCACAGTAGCTGAAAGACTTGGGCTGATTAGCGAGAAACTGGTTGAGGGTAGCGAAGTGAGGCTGATTGTTGCCTTGGCATTGATTTCCTTGATTGCCTTGCCCTTGGGTGCGTTCTTGCAAGAGTTGCAGAATCATCTGAGCATTGGCGTTGGTGGCTGCCATGATAGCTTGCCATGCCTCCGGAGGCGGAGGTGGTGGCGGAGGGTTCGCCTGACTCCCTTCATTGCGTTCCGGATTCTGACGCGTTGGCGGAGCCATCCTGAAGAGGGTGACATCCGTTAGCATCTTGATAGACAGATATGCAAATTGAATCAACGGATAGAAATTGCAACATATAGTCTTCACAATAAACATTCGAACGAGGATGAACGAATGAATTCCATAGTAAATCATCACACTTCCATTAAGTTGAGAAGCCACTTAGAAAAAGGTATGGAATCAACATTTGACTTCGAAGCAACTCGAATACCACAATTCAAAACAAAACAAAGTATTGGCTTACAGAATAAGCCGGAACAAACATATGATAGAGATTTCGTCCGAAGTTTTCGTGGTGGGGCCCACACGGGCTCGATCGTACAACATCATCATGTACAAGGCAGTGCACATGACATACGAAGCATCCTCGAGTCGGCATAGCCAAGGACTCTTTAAGACACTATGTTGAGGATATAGACCTTAGAGTCACCCGCCAGGAGGGGCCGGGTTACTCGCGTGGTCATTGCCAGAAGCCCGGAGCCAAGTTTGAAGACGATGGGCCAGAGATGGGCTGAGACCCGGATATGGCTTAAGGCCCGTAGTTACAATCATTATTATGGTAGAACTTGTAGTGTAAGGCAAGTATAGTTGAGAGTCCGAGCCGGACACTCTTATGAGCCAGCCGGGACTCTAAGGGCTGCTGGGCGTCAGCCTCCCTATATAAAGGGACGACCTGGCAGCGGTTTAAGGGCGACAACAATCTCATCGAGAGCCGGGCATAGCTGTTTAGCTCCCTGGTGATCGTAACCCTAATCAATACCACCTCAAACTGGACGTAGGCTTTTACCTTCACCGTAAGGGGCCGAACCAGTATAAACCCTCGTGTTCCTTGTCCCGCATTAACCCCTTCAAGCTTCCTAGTTGCGATGGCTCCACGACTAAGTCCTAGCTCGAGGACATCTGCCGTGACAATTCCACGATAGTTGGCGCCCACCGTGGGGCCAGCGCACGGTGGATTTGAGTTCTTGAAGGGCAGCTTCGAAGGGCTCAAGGGATACGCTGTGGGCCGGATGACCAAGAGTCGTCGCGGCAAGCTCTACATCGACGATGCAAACTGGGGCCCCGACGCCGGCTCAATTGAGTACGGGTACCGGGTCCCCTTCGGCGGAATTCACGTTTTCATTGGCAAGATTGGTGAGCCGGGCCCTGAGCCGGGTCTCTGTGCTGATCTCATCGAGATGGCTCAGCTTGTGCGACCCGCCCAGGCCCGGCCTGCCTTAAGGCATGCTTTTGTGGGGTGTATCCATGGAGGACTCTCCGATCAATCTAGATCTGGTGATGGGACGGCCGCCGGCTCTGACGGCGAGTCGGCCACCGATGAGTCAAACTCGTTGTACCAACTTCAAGATGGCAGGCTCATGGGTTGTTCCGATGGCGACAGTATTCCGGACCTTTTTGAGCCGCCAAGTCAGGTTGGAGTTCTTATGGCTGGTGCGCAGCCTGTTCAGAACCCCGCTGCTGGATCGGGAAACCCGGTGCCTTCTCCGGCTCAGGTGCTAATGGATCACACGGACAAGATGACGGCCCTGTTAACCGCCACGGTTGACCCGGCGGATCAAGCTCAGCATGATGTGGAGGTGGCACAGTTAAAATTGGATCTGATAAAAGCTAAAGAGGATCTTGCAGCAGAAGGGATCAGGCTGGCTGCGGAGCGGGCAGCTCTCGATGCCCAGACTCAGCTGATTCAGGCGCAGTCCTTCCAACTCATGATGGATCAGAACGCGGCCAATGAGGTCATGAGAAGGAGGCATCAAAAGGCCCAGTCTCGACTCCCACCGGTTTACGATCCACGCAACCTCTTCAACACGCCAGGTGCAGGGTCTAGTAACCCGCCAGGGGTCATAGCGCCCGGGTCTGGACCCCTTATTCAGCCACGAGTGATGGTGCCTCCCCAGGTGCCCCCTGCCCCGCCTCAGTATGTGCCAATACCCCCGGGTCATTATAATAACCCGCTGGAGAACATGGTCGCTGCGGCAGCACGGCTGGCGGCTCTACCAGTTGACGGCGACTCTCCGACGGCTATTGAGACCCGCCGGGTCAGGGAACTCCTTCAGACAGCACTGGCGCAGCAAGAGGCATACTCCTACAGCCGGGACAGGATCCACTCGACTCCTCGTCCAGGCCAGAGCCCGAGTTACAGCCGGCACATGGTCTCAGCAACCTGCTCAAGTAACGTCTGACGCCATGACCCGCCCCCTGGCCATGGCCCGGCTCATAATGGAGCCTTTTACGCAGCGGACCAAGCGCGGCAAGAGGCGGAGCAAGTACCTCAGTTGACGGCTTACCAGACCCCCCCGGCTTATCCGACGACTTCCATTGATGTGGGTATCCCCACCAGGACCGGGGGTGTCCCTTGTTTAGTGCCAGCTACCCGTAATGAACGTCTACCTAAGGACTTCAAGGGCCCTAGGAAGGTGCCTAACTACACAGCTGACTTACAGCCCGCAGCCTGGATCGAGAGTTATGAGATGGCTATGGAGCTGCTGGAGGTCAGTGAGGCGGCCATGGCCAAGTATTTCACCATGATGTTAGATGGGACTGCCCGCACTTGGTTGAAAGGGCTACCACCGAATTCCATTGGGTCTTGGGCTGAGCTGAAAGCCCGGTTCATCCAAAACTTCAAAGATACCTGTAGGCAGTCTATGTCAATTGTGGATTTGACTAACTGTAAGCAGCAGGAGGGTGAATCCACGACCCATTGGGTTCGCCGGGTTAAGGAGATCATACATTCATCAGATAAGATGGATGCCGGCTCTGTAGTGTTAATGTTGGAACAGAATTGTCGCTTCGTGCCCCTGAAGATGAAACTCGGGCGGCTTAAGCGCGACTGCAGTGACATGGGCACGCTAATGGCGGCTCTTGTCAAGTACGCCGATTCCGATGGTACCAAGGATCCCCCTTCAGATGATGAAAGGACAGGGAAGGGAAAGAAGAACGGCAATGGCAAGGGTCCTCAGTTTAACCCGGGGAACCAAGGAGGAGGCAAGCGCAAGGCTGATGGCAGCCTAGAGTTTGTAGCCAACACCAACTCCCAAGGTAATAACCAGCAACGCAAGGGGAGGCCCCCTCCCCGAGGCGGCGGGTCAGGTCCGACGCTGGAGCAGCTGTTGAATGAACCTTGTCCAAGGCATGGCTCTAGAGAGAAGCCGGCGACTCATCTGTGGAAGGATTGTGCAATCATGAAGGCCTTTAAGAATTACAATGGCCCGGGCGGCGGCTCAGGCGCTGGCGGCTTTCATGGCCCAGGCGGCGGCTCAAATTCCGGTCCTCAGAACGGTCAAGGGGGCTTTAATCAACAGTCGGGCCAGGGTCATCAACAGCAGCAGGGGGGTTATCAGACCAATCCAAAGCAGCTTAGCGGTGGACAGTATCATGTGTTTACCACTAGTCTGTGCAAGCGAGATCAGAAGCTTCACAAGAGGGCTGTGAATGCTGTTGAGCCGGCGGTCCCACGCTACTTGCGGTGGTCTGAGCAGCCTATAGTGTGGAGTAGGGAGGATCACCCTCCCCGAGTGGATAACCCGGGCCACTTGGCCTTAGTGGTGGCTCCTCAGGTGGGAGGATATAAGTTCACAAAGGTGCTCATGGATGGAGGCAGCAGCATCAACATCCTCTATTATGAGACTTTTCGCCGTATGGGGTTGGTTGATAAGAACCTCAGCCAGTCAAACACTATCTTCCATGGTGTGGTACCTGGTAAGTCGGCGTATCCAGTCGGCAAGATCGAATTGGAAGTGGCCTTTGGTGATGAGAACAACTACAGGGTGGAGAAATTGACCTTTGAGGTGGTCAAGATAAGAAGTCCATACCATGCTATATTTGGACGGCCGGCTTACGCCAAGTTCATGGCACGGCCGTGTTATGTGTACTTACAGCTCAAAATGCCGGGTCACAATGGGACTATTATGGTTCACGGCAACCGGAAAGTGGCTCTGGAGTGTGAGGAAGGCGACGCGGCTTATGCAGAATCTGTGTGTGCTACAGAGGAGTTGAAGTTTTACAAAGACAATGTTGACCCAGCAGATATGACCTCTCTGAAAAAGCCAACCACAGAACAAGAGCCGGCAATGAAATTTAAGTCAGCTGATGAGACTAAACTTGTTGATTTTGTTCTAGGTGACTCATCTCAGCAGTTTAGCATCAGTGCAAATCTGGATCCAAAATAGGAAAGTGCGCTCATCGAGTTCATCCGTGAGAATAGGGACATCTTCGCATGGAAACCTTCTGACATGCCAGGTGTACCTAGAGAACTCGCTGAGCATACTCTCAATGTTGATCCGAAATTTAAGCCGGTCAGACAGTTCCTTCGGCGGTTTAATGAGGAAAGGCGGAAAGCTATTGGTGAAGAAGTAGCCCAGCTCTTGGCGGCCGGGTTTATCGTTGAAGTTTTTCACCCAGAGTGGTTGGCTAACCCGGTGCTCGTACTCAAGAAGAACGGCACCTGGCGGATGTGTGTGGACTACACGGACTTGAACAAGGCGTGTCCGGCTGATCCTTTTGCCCTCCCCCGTATTGATCAAATCATTGATGCTACGGCAGGTTGTGCACGTTTAAGTTTCTTGGATGCTTATTCCGGTTATCATCAGATTAAGATGGCAGTTAAGGACCAGGAGAAGACGGCGTTCATCACTCCCTTTGGAGCCTTCTTCTATGTATCTATGCCCTTCGGACTCAAGTGTGCACAGGCGACTTACCAGCGTTGTGTACAGAACTGTCTTCATAAACAGATCGGGCGCAATGTTCACGCTTACATGGATGATATTGTGGTTAAATCCATCAAAGAGGAAACCCTGATAGATGATTTAAGGGAAACCTTTGATAATCTCCGGGTCTATAAGATGATGCTTAACCCGGCCAAGTGTGTATTTGGTGTTCCTGCAGGCAAACTCTTGGGCTTCTTGGTTTCGGACAGAGGCATTGAGGCTAACCCGGAGAAGATCAAGGCCATCACCTCCCTGGCTAAGCCAACATGTATAAATGACGTTCAGCGCTTGGCGGGTCGCATCGCTGCTTTAAGCCGGTTTATAAGCCGTTTGGGTGAGAAGGCCATGCCCCTATATCAGTTGATGAAGAAAACTGATACCTTTGTCTGGAATGATGCAGCTAGTACCGCCTTTGAGGATTTGAAGAAGTAGCTGGCAGAGCCCCCAGTCCTTGCTGCTCCGGTTGATAAGGAGCCCTTACTACTGTATGTGGCAGCAAACGCACGAGCCGTTAGTGTGGCTATTGTGGTGGAGCGCAAGGAGGAGGGTAAGGAGCATCCGGTTCAGCGGCCGGTTTATTATGTCAGCGAAGTGCTCATTGAGTCCAAGCAGCGATACCCGCATTGGCAGAAGCTGGTATATGGTGTATTCATGGCAAGCCGGAAACTTAAGCATTATTTTCAGGGTCATCCCATCACTGTGGTCAGCTCTGCTCCCCTTGGCGATATCATTCAAAACAGAGAGGCCACAGGGAGAATTGCTAAGTGGGCTATAGACTTGGACCTCATGGTCTCAGATATGTGCCACGCACTGCTGTTAAATCTCAGGCCTTGGTGGATTTCATCAATGATTGGACAGAGTCACAAGTGCCCGAGCAAAAGCCGGATAACACTTATTGGACTATTCACTTTGATGGGTCCAGGCAGTTGGAGGGCTCGGGGGCTGGCGTTGTATTGGCTTCCCCTAAGGGTGACAAGTTCCATTATGTGCTACAGTTGATGTTTCCTTGCACTAACAATGCGGCTGAGTACGAGGCCTTGCTCCACGGTCTTCGGATGGCTAAGGAGATGAGCTTAAGCCGGGTAAGGTGCTTTGGTGACTCAGACTTGGTGGCTCAACAAGTATCAGGCAAGTGGGATTCTAAGGATCCTCTCATGGCGGCTTATCGCCGCGAGGTTGATGCCATTGCTGGGCACTTTCAGGGCTACCAAGTGGAGCACATTGATCGCAGGAACAACGAGGCGGCTGATGCTCTAAGCCGGCTGGGCTCTCAGCGAAAGCCGGTGCCGCCTAACACTTTCCTGGACGTCCTGTATAACCCTTCGGTTAAGTTGCCTACAGAGGAAGACTTGGCTATCCCTGACCCGGAGGCACGACTGGTGGCGGCTCTTCATGTCATACCAGACTGGACAATGCCATATCTGGCTTATATAACCCGGGGAGAGTTGCCTGAAGATGAAACTTCGGCCAGGCAAATAACCCGGCGGGCTAAGTCAATGATCGTTATCGATGGCGAGTTGCATCATCGCAGTGTTACAGGGGCATTTCAGCGTTGTGTCTCCCCTGAGGAAGGTCAAGAGATCTTGCGTGAGATCCATGAAGGGGATTGTGGCCATCATGCCGGCTCAAAATCCCTTGTGGCCAAGGCTTTCCGTCATGGTTTTTATTGGTTGACGGCTCATGCTGATGCAGAGGACTTGGTCAGTAAATGTGATGGTTGCCAAAGGTTCTCACGACGGGCTCACGTGCCGGCTCAGGAGTTGAGGATGATCCCAATCACTTGGCCCTTTGCGGTCTGGGGGCTTGATATGGTGGGGCCTTTTAAACGGTCCACGGATAAGAAGACCCACCTCTTGGTGGCAGTTGACAAATTCACAAAGTGGGTGGAAGCTGAGCCAGTTAGCAAGTGCGATGCAGCCATGGCGGTTCAATTTATGAAAAAGGTGATTTTCCGCTTTGGCTTTCCGCACAGCATTATAACTGACAATGGCACCAATCTTTCCAAAGGCGCCATGGAAGAGTTTTGTCAACGAGAGCATATCCGACTTGATGTTTCCTCAGTGGCTCATCCTCAATCCAATGGTCAAGCTGAGAGAGCTAATCAGGAGATTCTAAAGGGCATCAAGCCCCGGCTTTTGGTCCCTTTGCAACGGACGCCGGGTTGTTGGGTGGAGGAGTTGCCCTCCGTCTTATGGAGCATCAATACTACTCCTAACAGATCTACAGGCTTCACGCCTTTCTTCATGGTTTATGGAGCAGAAGCAGTCCTCCCCAGCGACATCCGTCACGACTCACCTCGCGTGGCGGCTTATGTTGAGACGGATAATGAACAGGCGCGCCAAGATGCTCTTGATTTGTTGGATGAACAGCGTGATGTGGCAGCAGCCCGTTCAGCGATTTACCAACAAGACCTGCGCCGTTATCATAGCCGCCGGGTCAAATCCCGGGTCTTCCAGGAAGGCGACCTTGTGCTCCGGCTCATCCAAGATCAAACAGATGCACACAAGTTATCCCCACCTTGGGAAGGGCCCTTTGTGGTCAGCAAGAACTTGCACAACGGATCATATTACCTCATTGACATTCGGGAGCACAAAGATTCACATAAGTCGGAGGAAGAGACCCGTCGGCCGTGGAACATAGCTCAGCTTCGGCCTTACTACACTTGAGCCACCGGTTCTCGTGGTGTCCATATTTCTCTCAGCCATGTATATATTATGATAAGCAATAAAGCAGGACCTCTATCCTTTTTTCTCCTCCAAATATGCACGTGTTGTTTACATAATGACTTAAAGGAGGATCCGGCTTATGATCGTATTCGAATCTAGCCGTAAGCGGTAAAGTCACTTGGGGGCTTCCTGTTCAAACATGGGTCGTATTCGAACCAAAGAGAACATAGCTGTCGATACCCATTTGATTGGCAAAGTGCCGAGCTCATTGGGAAGTTACCTTTGGTCATATTTGAATCATAGTTTAACCCCTCTGAGAACCGACGTGGATCGTATTTGAATCAGCGTCGTTAAACAATTCTTGAAATCACTTGGGGGCTTCCTGTTCAAACATGGGTCGTATTCGAACCAAAGAGACCATAGCTGTCGGTACCCTCTTGATTGGCATCGCCACACCCACTGGGGGCTATATGATCGTATCCGAATCTTGGCTTAACCCCTTTGGGCCGGGTCTCTGGTCGTATTCGAACCGGAAGCCCCTAAGTTCTTCTGCTTTATCACAAGTTTACTCTGATTATGACAAGGTGTGCATGGTCGGGTCTCACTTTGCCGGCTTAACTTTGGTTTACAGTGTTAGTTGAACATCATGGGTGTCATCAAGGCAAGTAAATCGGAGTTAAGGTACCGACCGTGCTACCCGGGTTATCTAAACCGGAAGTATGCTTACAGGCCGTTAAGTGTGTTATTACGGCTATGTTAAGGGTATAATTAAGGACCAGTCTTTTTTTATTCATACTCTGGGTTATCTATCTCAAACACCTGATTCTCAGGGCGGTAAGCCGCCTCGAGACTTGTGATTTGCCTTTCTATGCAGGATATTTAAAGGTACCTCTTTGAGGTTGAGAAAAACAAAGGGATGATTATGACCCGGAGAAACATTAAAGAGACAACTTCAAAAGACCTTGGCATTCAATACGTGCACGATGGCACGGCAGAGATAGACTGTTGCACCTAATTTATTACAAAGTTCATCAAAGCTAACAAGGGTGGAGCATTGTTTGGTAAACCGACAGCCGAGTTACGATGCCCGCTGAGTGGAAGTCTCTGGCTCGTTCCTGTCCTCTCCTCCGGCTGATCCCAAGACTTGGAAGGTTCATGACTTCCAGTCGATGCCGCTGAGAGCCTCGAACTGGGCTTCCTCGTCAATTAACCCGGCCGGGTCAATCTCCGGGGCGAAGGTGTGCTGACGAGCCGGCGGGATCAGGTTGAGGGCTTCATAGCGAGGGGTTGGAATCCTCTGATTCTCCGCGTCATAACCCGGCTGGTATTTGGTCAGATCTGTGTCATTCCCGATGAGGGTGGCCACCGGGCGTACAGCCTTCACGCATGCCGCGAAGTCCTTCTGATCGAAAGCTGAGCCGTCTTCCTTCAGGCTTGGATAACCCAGGGCGATGTCTGCCGGGTCTAGCTCCGGCAGGAATGCCTTGGCCCGGCTCAGCGCGGCGATTGCTCCGGCTCTCGCGGAGGCCCGTCGCAGCTCTTGGATCCGCTGAGGCAGAACGGCGAGCCGGCGCAGGACTTCGGCCAGATGAGTTGGCACCTCGTTGGATAGGGCCACCACAGCTAAGGCACGCTGTGACCCAGTGTAGAGCTGTTCCACCAGGGTATACACGGCCTTTAGCTTGGTGACCACACTCTGGTTAAGGTTGGCACTTCTGGGACCTGTTTAACAGAATCAGATAAGCCGGCGGCAAGGATGAATACTGAG
This sequence comes from Triticum aestivum, assembly GCF_018294505.1. Taxonomy (NCBI): domain Eukaryota; kingdom Viridiplantae; phylum Streptophyta; class Magnoliopsida; order Poales; family Poaceae; genus Triticum; species Triticum aestivum. The sequence continues at coordinate 406,122,897 of NC_057796.1, read as the reverse complement.
ATATAAACTTTCTAACATTGATGAAAGTCGGTGAGGCGACTTACCGAAGATGGCGGCCACCATTTGGGAAACCTGGCGCTTCAGGCCGGAGAGCTCGGCGGTCTTCTCAGAGAGAGCCTTCTCCGCCTGTTCCGCCCGGGTCACCAGTGCGGCCTTCTCTTCGGCCCAGGCTTTTCTCTCAGCATCAAACTCGGTCTTCAACTTTTCTTGAGTAGCGATGCTGGATACAAACTTGGCGTTTGCCTTCCGGGTCTCCATCTCCTGCATCTTCAGCCGGCTTTTGAGATCCGCAAGGTCCGCCTCTAGCTTCTTGCTCACAGCCTATATACATTTACGGGTTATTAACAGTTATTATATAAGTCCCAAGCATTTTCCAAGCAAAGACACTTGGCACTTGGGGGCTAATGCATATTGAATGTATCTATCTACATACTGCCGGCTCAGTTGAGTAAGCCGGAACTTAAGTCTACAACATATTCAATCATAAGTCGTCGACTTGGGGGCTAGCATGGCAAAGGTAACTATGCAGTAAGTAAGAAGACAGCAGAAGGATACCTCAGATTTTTGTTGGATCTGGTTTACCATGGCGACCTCCGCGTCCCGGCTCTTGTGCACCTGGATGATGTAGCCAGAGACGAGCTCTCCAATGCTCAAGTTGGTGTAGTCGGAGAGGTCCAGGTTCACCCGGGGGGGCTACAGCAACTCCCCCTTCGCGGAGCGTTTGGCCAGCACGGTCGGTCTCCCCGGCTCAACGAACTCCGTCCGGGTGATTACCACGTCCGGGTCGTTTGCTGGTGGAGCTGAGCCGGAGGCCTCCGGGTTAACCGAAGCTTCGGTCGTTGCCTTGTTAGTTGGGGCAGTGGCTTCAGGTGCCGTGTCCATTAGATTGGTGGCTTCGGGGGCGGAGGCAGCTGGCGGCTCTTGAGCCGTCACCTCCGGTTCAGGTAAGTCCGGCACTCCGGCTGACCTGGTCTTCTTCGCTCTTTTGGTGAGCTTTGCCTGGGCGCTGAAAGGACAGAAACATTCAGCACAAAGAGAGTAAGTACAGACAAGTATAATGTGAGATGGTTGTCATTACCCGGGCGCGGTCTTGAAAGTCGGAAGACTCGACTGCATAGAGTCACCCGAAGAAGGGGAGGTCTCCTGATAATTGGAGTCAGAAGAGTTGAGTGGCTGACGGATAACACCCGCCAACGGATGAAAAGGGTACAAGTGAGAAAAAACCTCAGTTCAACGCTTCCTTGTTGCGTCGGGTAACCCAGAGGAAAGATCGGTGTCCTTGTTGGTCCGGGTGGGACGCCGGCTTTCATGAACCCGTCGCTTCAAAATAAATTGAGGGTCTTGGTGAGCTAAAGGATGTGAAAAGCTTACTTTCCGGGTTACCCTTCGGACTTTCAGCTGTGGCAAGGGCTCCGAGTCGGAGGAAAGTGACATTACCTCTTCAACCACCGGGTTACTTGCGCCGGTGTCATCCTGTCAATGAGCAAGTATTGATAAGGCAGACATCAGCAAACAGTGAATATAGTAAGGATTTAAATGCTCAGGAGTTACCTCTGACTCGGAGCTGTCGCTTAATTGCATCAGCTTCGAAGCAGTAGGCCTGCTTCCTTTTTTGCGAGGGGCAGCTTTCTTGGCGGCTTTCTTCGCCTTCCTGGCTTTCTTGGCCGCCTCATGGTCATATTTGACCCGCCAGAACTTATCATCAGCCTGAAAAATGCAATGATGGATTCTTAAAACGGTTCAGATGAAGGTTATATGCAGACGAAGATAAAAGTTAAGGTCAGCGGCTTACCGCTGGGGCTGGATTGGTCTTGCAGAAGGGGGCTAACCCGGTCCTTCCGCAGTCTGCCAGGCTCTCGTTTAAAAGAGCCTTGGTCTCCTCCTCTGCAACGTCTTCTGGAAGATCATTGCGACTGTGCCTCTGAGGGTCATCCTTTCGCCCGGTGTACTCACACATTAAGCCGGGGCGGCGGCTCAATGGGATCACCCGCCATGAGATCCAGACCCGGACCAGGTCGATTCCGTTCAGACCGTTGCCCAGGAGGGTCTTGATTTTATTGATAGTAGGAAGCAGAGGCTGGCGCTCCGCTGGAGTCAGCTTGTCCGACAGTGGGTGAGTCGGCTCTAGACGTGTTGGGCGAAAGCCGGGCAGCGGGCTTTCGTCAGCCGGGGACGTATCTTGGCAGTAGAACCAAGTCATGTTCCAGTCCTTGGGGTGGCTCGGCGGCTCTGCATAAGGGAACAGACAGTCCCTACGCCGCTGGATGGAAATGCCACCTAGCTCCAGACTTGGCCCGTTGGCGCACTCATTCTGGCGGTTTAAGTAAAAAAGCTCTCTGAAGAGCAGCAGACTAGGTTCTTCTCCTAGGTAAACTTCGCAGAAGACTTGAAAATTGTAGATGTTGGATACGGAATTGGGTCCTATATCTTGAGGCCGCAAGTCGAAGAAGTTGAGCACGTCCCTGAAAAACTTTGAGCCGGGCGGTGCGAAGCCCCGGCTCATATGATCTGCGAAAATCACCACCTCCCCGTCCTTTGGCTGTGGTCTCTCTTCCGACGGGTCAGGGGCACGATAGGACATGATTTCCTTCTTAGGCAAATATCCGGACTTAACAAAATTGGCTAGGGTCTCGTTGGTGACGTTGGACCTCATCCAGTTGCAAGTGATGGGAGCCTTGGGAGGCATGGTGAAAGTCGGTGGTCTATGAAAAAAAGGAAAAATGTCCGAGTTAATCATAAGCCGGAGATCTACAGTTCAAAACTACGGTGGCGGCTTATGAAGGGGACTAATGGTATATACTCAAATACAGTGGGTTATTTAAGCCGGAGGATTCTATGAAGCATGGTTTCCTTTAAGCCGGAAGATTCTACGTCGCGTGGTTTCTTTAAACCGGAATTATAAGCCGCCAAGATTCAATGGTTGCAGTTTTTACTAAGTGTGGTAAAACAGGTTTCACATACTGCAGTAACTTTTTTGGATCAAAATGGTCGGTCCAAAGAAAATTTTCTAGACCTAAAATACGGGCACAGGGGATGTTCTTGAGCTCGAACGAAGCATTCATGTAGTAGAAAGAGATCTACGGGCATTTGAAATGAGTCCTAAACAACTGCCGCACTGGTTCTATACAAGACTAAAGATCAAACAAGAGCAGTAACTAGGAGAACTACCGAACTTACGGGCAATGGTGACGAACACGAAGAACGTGGATGAACTCTACTGCAGATCTAGTCTACGGGGTGGTGAGAACTTACCGGAGCCGAAGAGGTGCGGGAGTCGCCGCCGTTTATCTGGTCTGAGTCAGGGTGATGCAGCGGCCGAGGTTGACGAAGACCGGAGGCGAGACGGCGGCGGCGGAGTGCGAGCTCAGTGAGAAAGATAGCGGCGCGAGGAGGAAGAAGGGAGCGTGAGAAGAGCCCGTCGGGCCGGCCTATTTATAAGGCAAGGTCATAAGTGGGTGCGAGATTCAAGGAGACCACGGCGTGGTTATCTCCCCCCACGACGCCTCGATTTTCGGAATGATAGTAAAAGCAAAGATCCATTGCGGATCTGACGGAGTAAAAAACGGACTTAATGGAGGATGACGTCACGGCGGATTATCCGGAGTCCAGAGGATGACGTCACTCCGGGTTATGGCCTTCACATGAACAGTAAGCCGGAGCTTTTTTCTGTCAGAAGAGTGGAAGATTGACATGAGCCGGCTCAAATCAATCTGGGGCCTAATGTTGAGGATATAGACCTTAGAGTCACCCGCCAGGAGGGGCCGGGTTACTCGCGTGGTCATTGCCAGAAGCCCGGAGCCAAGTTTGAAGACGATGGGCCAGAGATGGGCTGAGACCCGGATATGGCTTCAAGCCCGTAGTTACAATCATTATTATGGTAGAACTTGTAGTGTAAGGCAAGTATAGTTGAGAGTCCGAGCCGGACACTCTTATGAGCCGGCCGGGACTCTAAGGGCTGCTGGGCGTCAGCCTCCCTATATAAAGGGACGACCCGGCAGCGGTTTAAGGGCGATAAAAATCTCATCGAGAGCCGGGCATAGCTGTTTAGCTCCCTGGTGATCGTAACCCTAATCAATACCACCTCAAACTGGACGTAGGCTTTTACCTTCACCGTAAGGGGCCGAACCAGTATAAACCCTCGTGTTCCTTGTCCCGCATTAACCCCTTCAAGCTTCCTAGTTGCGATGGCTCCACGACTAAGTCCTAGCTCGAGGACATCTGCCGTGACAATTCCACGACACACTACGAGACCATTGTAAAACCAACCGTGGAAAGGCGGACCACTAGACGTCGAACCCCAATCTCATATCATGCGTCTGTCGGAAAGATATCCTAGGAGCTACTTGAATTCCCACTTATAAACTCCCAAAACTTTCTGGTTATGCAATCTGGTGTTGGGGATACAGGGGACACAAAATATCTCACCCAAACTAGCAATCCCTAGATCCAGCTGTATCCATCCGTCAACACATAACCAAGAAACCTTCGGAAATCGTGTACCTCAACCTTCGAAAAGCATCCGTTATACGAGTTATGGCAATACTCCCGAACTCCCGCCCCAGTACTTGGTGGCGTCGAGGTGATCTCACCAACAACTGCATAAAAGAGATTTCGATGTCGGCGAAACTCAGGTATTCCAGAACTGCAACGATAAAATTGTGACGACAACACCTCGGAGCTCAACTCCCCGGGACACTGCCACAACCCCTAAATGTCTGGAGGCACCAAGAACAATGTTCTCGTCACAAAACCATCGGAACGATTCCAAGATACCCGCGTGATCCTAATTTTTTTTAGTGAAATTTGAGGAGAGAAGAGTCAAAACTTCTACATCAGGAGACCTCACCAGAGCGACGAAGGGACTGAGGAGTAAAAGAATCCTACTCTCCGATATATATAATCCTAAGACTCAAAACATTTTTGTTCTAGACTCAACAACGCCAGCAATTCGATCAAGCAGGGGGCTCCTAAGTCGGGGATGGCTCTGATTACCAACTTGTAACGCCCACGATGCGGCTATATCTCCCACGTGTCGAGGCACGACTTAGAGGCATAACCGCATTGTGGTATTGTCGCAAGAAGGGTTATCTTCACACAATCCCATGTAATGAACAAGAATAGGATAACGAGAGTTGGCTTACAATCGCCACTTCACACAATACATAAATATAATTCATACATCATCCAAAATCCACACATAGACCGACTACGGTCAAGATCCAAATGAAAATAAGATAACCCCAAAATGCTAGATCCCCGATCGTCCCAACTGGGCTCCACTACCGATCATCAGGAAAAGAAACATAGTAACGACCACGTTCCTCTTCGAACTCCCACTTGAGCTCGGTTGCGTCATCTGCACTGGCATCGTCGGCACCTGCAACAGTTTTGGTAGAATCTGTGAGTCACGAGGACTCAGCAATCTCACACCCGCGAGATCAAGACTATTTAAGCTTACAGGAAAAGGATGGTGTAATGAGGTGGAGTTGCAGCAGGCACTAAGCATATATGGTGGCTAACATACGCAAGTGAGAGCGAGAAGAGAAGCAACGCAACGGTCGCGAAGCTAGAAATGATCAAGAAGTGATCCTGAAACTACTTACGTTCATGCACAACACACACCGTGTTCACTTCCCGGACTCCGCCGAGAAGAGACCATCACGGCTACACACACGGTTGATGTATTTTAATTTAAGTCAAGTGACAAGTTCTCTACAACCGGACATTAACAAATTCCCATCTGCCTCATAACCGCGGGCACGGCTTTCGAAAGATAATACCCTGCAGGGGTGTCCCAACTTAGCCCATTATAAGCTCTCACGGTCAACGAAGGATAAACCTTCTCCCGGAAAGACCCGATCAGTCTCGGAATCCCGGTTTACAAGACATTTCGACAATGGTAAAACAAGACCAGCAAAGCCGCCCGAATGTCCCGACAAATCCCGATAGGAGCTGCACATATCTCGTTCTCAGGGCACACCGGATAAGCGAAGCGTACAGGTACCAACATAACCCAAGTTGCCAAGGGACGGTCCCGCACGGTGCTCTAGTTTGGACCAGCACTCAGAGGAACACTGGCCCTGGGGTTTAAATAAAGATGACCCTCGGGCTCGCGAAAATCCAAGGGAAAAAGGCTTAGGTGGCAAATGGTAAAACCAAGGTTGGGCCTTGCTGGAGGAGTTTTATTCAAGGCGAACTGTCAAGGGGGTCCCATAAATCACCCAACCGCGTAAGGAACGCAAACTCAAGGAACATAATACCGGTATGACGGAAACTAGGGCGGCAAGAGTGGAACAAAACACCAGGCATAAGGCCGAGCCTTCCACCCTTTACCAAA
>NC_057796.1:406111076-406114975 GCF_018294505.1 Triticum aestivum | reverse complement strand
CGCGGAGGAGGCAGGCGGCGGCGGCTGCGGGCTGTGGGGGCCGGCTGCGGGCTCCCGGGCCGCAGGCGTACGGGCGGTGGGGTTGCTGACGTGGCGGCACGTGAGTGGGCGAGGGCGGCGGCGCGGGTTCGTCCGGCTCGGACCGGACGTGTCCGGCGACGCGAGGGGAGCGGGCTAGGGTTTCAACTGCGTGAGAAATCCGGGAGACACACATATTTATAGGTAGAGGGAGCTAGGAGGCTCCAAATGGAGTGCGGTTTTCGCCCACACGATCGTGATCGAATGACCTAGAGCATGGAGGTGACTTAGATGGGTTTGTGGGCTGTTTGGAGGGGGGTTTTGCTGCAACACACAAAAGGACTTTGAGGTTACCCGGTTAACCGTTGGAGCATCAAACGACCTCCAAATGGCACGAAACTTGACACGTGGTCTACCGGTGGTGTCGTGGAATTGTCACGGCAGATGTCCTTAGTGTCAGGACTTAGTCGCGAGGCCAACGCATCTGTGCGGTAGCTTGAGAGGGGTTGGGCGGAATCGAGAGACACAACACAAGACAGGGATTTAGACAGCTTCGGGCCCCGGGAAACATCATCCGGTAATAACCCTACATGCTGTTTGAGGCTAGGTCTCATTATGATCATGAGTGAATCGCCGGCTCGGCCGGCTCTTTGTGTCTAGCCCTAAAGATTGTTTCTTTTCCCCCCTTTGGGGTGCCCTGCCCCTCCTTATATAAGTTAGAGGGGCGGGTTACATGTGGAGTCCTAGTAGGACTAGGACAGGTCTATCTTTTCTTACAAGTTGAATACAAGTCCGGGTCTTGCTTCCTCGTAAAGGAAATATTCGTCATCCCTTTGTTCTTAAGCCGGCCCATCATAAATGTGAGCCGGCTCTCTGGGCCTTGGGCCTTGTCTTCTATCTGACCCGCCATCGGGGCCATCCATGAGTCGTCAGGCTCGTGAGTCGTCAGTCCTCCAGCGGGTCATCGGTGAAGCGCCAAGTCCGGCCGGGTAGTACCGCGGGGTATATCCCCGACATTAGCCCCTAGTTTAATTTTGGATTTATCCATGTTAAACTGATCCTGTAAAACAAACACAAGAACAAAGTTGACAGGTTGTGTTCCGGGTTAAATATTCTTGTAAGCCGGCACCTGATCATCCTTAAGTCCTTGACATTTTTTCCTGGAAAATCCGAGTCAATAGGCCAGCTTCATAATCCATTTGCTGACAATGGCGCAATTTATGATTGCCAAAATTGTTGGGTTATAAATATATGATGTCGGGTCATGATTGTTGCAGACACCGGGTTAATCTGGTCTGCTCCAAACCGAGAATTTGAAATTTTTTCTCTCTTATATGCATATCACCTGTAGCCCCCAAGTGCCGGGTTGTCATGCTTGCAGCAACCTGGGATTTGTAATTGCCTTATACTCATGAAAACTTCAACCAGTGTAGCCCCAAGGGACGGGTCATTATGCAATAATGAGCAGGGAGTTTGTAAATATGATCATGTAATCTTGACCAGCAACATGTAGCCCCCAAGGGCCGGGTCAGTAAGATATTACCGAGCTGGGACCTTGTATATGATTCATTGATAATAACAGCATATGATGTAATCTCCACCATGGGGCTTGAACCCACGTCCACAAGGTTAACAGCTTTGTACCGTACCAACTGAGTTTTATTCAAGGCGAACTGTCAAGGGGGTCCCATAAATCACCCAACCGCGTAAGGAACGCAAACTCAAGGAACATAATACCGGTATGACGGAAACTAGGGCGGCAAGAGTGGAACAAAACACCAGGCATAAGGCCGAGCCTTCCACCCTTTACCAAACATATATAGATGCATTAATTAAATAAGAGATATTGTGATATCCCAAAATATCCATGTTCCGACATGGAACCAACTTCAACTTCACCTGCAACTAGCAACGGTATAAGAAGGGCTGAGCAACAGCGGTAACTTAGCCAAACAACGGTTTGCTAGGAAAGGATGGTTAGAGGCTTGACATGGCAATATGGGAGGCACGATATAGCAAGTGGTAGGTAGCGCAGCATGGCAATAGAACGAACAACTAGCAAAGCAAAGATAGAAGTGATTTCGAGGGTATGGTCATCTTGCCTGCAAGGTTCCCCAGAGTTGTCGAAAGCTTGATCCTCGTAAGCGTACTCAAAAGGTTCCTCATTCACGAAATCATCTCCCGGCTCTACCCAAAACAAGAACACAAGCAACGGAACCACAATCAATCACGGAAAATGCACAAGCAACAAGATGCAAAACACGAATGATATGCAAGATATGATATGCGATGCATATGCGTGCTCCGGAAGAAAAATGATGAACAAGGCAGTAACTTGGCAAAACAAGTATGCCACTGGAAAGATGAGATGATTTCGGTCGAAATCGATATAAAGATCACCGGAAACGGATGCACGGTTTGCAAAAGGCTAGCAAAACAAGAATGACACGATTCTGCGATTAACAGCATGATAGCACTTAGAATACATCAAGTAGCTATGCTACCGCACACTAACATAGTAACAAAGCATATGGCAATAATCTACAGGAGATGTTTTACAAAAGATGAACACTGAGATACGGCTAGTTCACAACATAACAGGTTCAAACAAGCATGGCAAAAGTGCAAAAGATATCAGGTTCACAGAGTGAAATTACTGGACATGGCTGAAACAGCATCAGGTAGCACTGTTCAGAGCAACAAAAACACATGCTACAGGAACCTAACATAGCAAAGCAAGGCATGGCATGAATCTACTAGATGCATAGAACAAAAGTCCCTTACTGACTATAAGCCAAAAAGTACCAGAAGATATGATGGCACCGATGTAAACAAAGCAAGTTTCGTTAACAGGTTTCAGACTTGGCAGAAAACAGAGCATGGCAGAAACAGCATCATGAGGGCATCTTGGTGAGCTTGATGCACTCACCACAAAGCAATGCATGACAAAACAAGCATACCTACAGCAAGATAGCATGTATATGAAGCTATCCATGGCAAGGGAAAGATCATAGCATGTATGAAACAACTACAACAACCTTGGCAAAATTGAATATCATGTTAACAATCTGCCAGAAATATTTTATAGCAAAAGTAGAGCAAGATTAAGACATGCTATGGCACTCCATAATTTCAAACAGGGGCATGGATGGATAGAGCACAACTATATCTACAAAACATCCTTACTGAACATCACCAAAAGGAGCATGGATCTCTCTGTAGCCACATGGATACATAGCAACAAAATAACAGCAGTCACAGACTTAGTAAAATTACTAAGTCTCTGAAAACAGAAACATCACGAAGCCTAGTTTGCATGCTTTTGCTAGTCACCACATAGATCACAAAAATACACGGCATAAATCTCTGTAAAGATGGCATGGCATGTATCAAAACACATGTAGAGCTCATGCCCATAAGGTGCACACATCAATAGCAACAAAAATAACAAATCCTCAAGTTCTGATAAGTAACAGCAGTTAACAGCAATTAGCACTCTTGCACCAGAGATTTGGGCATCAAGATGGACTCAAATGAGCATGGCATAATGGAATAAAATGAAGAGCATCTCAAGACCAACATTTCGGTATATTACACGCACGAAACGGAGCTAATTGCAGAGAGTTATGATGCGATGAACAGGAGCATATGAAGTGAAAAAAATATAGGACTTGGAGAAATTTCGGGGGAGGGGAGAAGAAAGTCAACCGCTGGTTCAGATCGGATCGGGCCGAGCTCGGGCTCGAGCTCGCCGGAGCAGAGGCGACGCGCGGCAGCCGGAGGAAGCTCGGGGAGGCGTGGAGAGGGGTCGGAGGGGGCCGCGCGGCGGCGCCGGTGCTGGAGGGCGGCGGACGCGGGCACCGAGGCGGGCGGCGAGGCGC
>NC_057796.1:406106448-406110547 GCF_018294505.1 Triticum aestivum | reverse complement strand
GGGCTCCCGGGCCGCGGGCGTACGGGCGGCGGGGTTGCTGACGTGGCGGTGCGTGAGTGGGCGAGGGCGGCGGCGCGGGTTCGTCTGGTTCGGACCGGACGTGTCCGGCGGCGCGAGGGGAGCGGGCTAGGGTTTCAACTGCGTGAGAAATCCGGGAGAGACACATATTTATAGGTAGAGGGAGCTAGAAGGCTCCAAATGGAGTGCGGTTTTCGCCCACACGATCGTGATCGAACGACCTAGAGCATGGAGGTGACTTAGATGGGTTTGTGGGCTGTTTGGAGGGGTTTTTTGCCGCAACACACAAAAGGACTTTGCGGTTACCCGGTTAACCGTTGGAGCATCAAACGACCTCCAAATGGCACGAAACATGACAGGTGGTCTACCGGTGGTATACCAAGGCCACTTGGCAAGCCTCGGTCCATTCCGAGAATGTTCAACACCCGCTCATGAAAAGAAACAAGAGGGGTGCGCCGGAGGAGGTGGGAGTGCCGGATAGCAAAACGGACAACGGGGAAAATGCTCGGATGCATGGGACGAACACGTATGCAAATGAGATGCACATGATGACATGATATGAGATGCATGCCATGAACAAAATGCAAAAACGAAAACGAAAACCCAACCACGGAGGGAATATCATAACACATAGCCAAAAATGGCAAGAGTTGGAGTTATAAATATGGAAAGTTACATCCGGGGTGTTACATAACAGTGCCAAGTTAGAGGGAGTACCGGTGATGCTGCACTAGGGGAGACGTGCTCATCATAAACACAGCTTTGTTGAGTGTCTATGCATGTGTTGTCTTGGAAATCATCTTGGGGGTGTGGAGGAGTAGAAACTGTAGAGGCCCTCCATTCGGAAGGACCACCTTTATCCGCTGCCTTGCTAACTTCCTTCCGCTTTATTGATTTTGAATTGTCAAGTAAAACCGACAAGAGAAAGCAATAAAATTCTCTCTTCAGAACTCATTCATGCATGATACTGACAATCACTACTTTGATGTAAGGCAAACACATGATACCAGGATGGAATATGTACGAAAAACAGGACGGCATGGCATGTTCACAACTGTTTGTGTAAACTAAGCAGAAACCATTCCAGCAAATAAGAAGCAATGCAAGCTAGACACCAGATGAAAGATGCAACCAATATGACTCTGCCAAGTTAAAAGTGTCCCATCATAAATGGAATTTCAACAAATTAGAAGCAGCGCATGCTATAAATCATATGAAAGATGCAACTAATATCGCACTGCATATACTAAAGGTGTCTCGTCATGTTGATTGATGCGGGATACAAAAAAAACAATAGTTTTATGTAAGGACATGCTTAATAGACAGATGTACTATGTACTAAATACAGGAAGGCATGTCACATTAACAGGTATAATGTATAAGCTAAGCAGACTAGCACATGCAGTTTAACCAGATTGGAAGAATTACAATCTAGACACCATATGCAACATGCAACCACATATCACGCTGCCAAGTTAGAGCAAGCACCTGCGATGCTAGTGTAGGGGAAATGCTGTAATCAACTATAGAGCTACGTTCACTATCTTCATCTAGCATTTCTGTTTCTTGAGAATCATGTCGGGAGGCTGACGCTGCATTCTTTAAATGAGTAGTCCCCTTGCCTGCCTACCTCGTCATAAGTGATTGATGAGGGATACACAAGAACATTAGTTTGATGTAAGAACATGGTTAATACACAGATGTACTAGTATGTCCCAAAAACAGAAAGGTATGTCATATTCAAAGGTATAATGTGTAAGCTAAGCAGATGCAATTTAACCAAATTGGAAGCAATACAAGCTAGACATCCGGCTGGAGTGGTGAGCATGATCATCTAGGACCTGAGAGCCTGGTGGGAGGCGGGCTGCTTCGCCACCATCGCAACTTTTTAGTTGGCTTCCAGGTGATGCTTATCTTTGCTGGGCTTGTCACTGGCTCGGCCAGTGCCCTAACTAGCTATTTGTCTTCTGGTGCTCACGGGATGGTGGTTCATGTAAAAAAATATCTTTCCTTATCTTACCGACTTCGGCCTTTCGAATACAAGCTAGACACCATATGGAACATGCAACCACATATGACACCCCGAAGTTAAAGCAAGCACCTGGGATGGTGGTTCATTGCGAGCGAGGTCATCAACTCCAGAGCTACGTTTACCGTCTCCATCTGCTGACACTGCACCCTTTATAGCGCTGTAACGTGTCTTGCCTACTCGCATACGAAGCTGGAGCGACTTCTCTCTTTTCTTTTTGGCTTCTCTCATGGCAGCAGAGTCTGAAATACCCTTGCATAAAAACACAATAGTGAGAGTAAGGGTGAAGTGTGTGCAAAACTAGTGCACTGTAAAAGTAGCAGATAGCAGGTGGCTGAAAAATAAATGACAGGAGACATATGATAGCTCTACAACATTGCATGGCAAACACAATTAGATTCTACTCCGTATGATTTTGTAATATATGAGGACAGGAAATGCAGGTACTCCACCAGCACACCACCACATGTGGTCATATCTAAGATAATAGTCGACTGAAAATAAATAGGTCAGTCGATTTTTTTTAATGAACCGTCCGATCTATAAGGAACGGGCAGATGGCCTTCGTCTACCTCCCGCCAGTCACTGTTGATGATCTTTCTCGAACCGCCAGCGACCACCGGCCCAGACCCCTGCCTCCGCCTCCCCGCCCTCCCATCGACCTCACACCACCGCCGTGCTTGGCAGCGCCCCCAGGCCATCCCTTTAATCCCGGCCGACCTCCAGGTCGGGCGCTAGTAGCTCTAGGCCGCACACGCCCCTAAGATAAACACCAAGGCGCTGCTTCCCCGGCGTAATAGGCGTACTAGCGCCTGTTACGCTGGGGAATGCTTCCGTTAATTGGGAATCAACTGGCCAGAAATTGAAATTCAGGGGGGCGACGGACCTCTAGCTAAGGTGAAATAGTATATGAGGAGAAACCTTGTGCATCGCGAGTTACTAGGAACATCTAGTATCAAGAAGAAGCGGTCAACTAGTGTCTTCTGTGGGATGAATACCGTGCAAGCAGAGACGTAAGATTTGCACGAATAAGGGAAGAGGAGTACCTTTTTCGGTTGCCGGTGTGGTCACCTCCACATGTCGCGCCGATCTTCTTCTTTTTACCGGGGAAACCGATGTTCTGGAGGGTGCAGGCTTGGACGAACCCATGGCCAAATTGTTGACTGTGTTGCCCTGGCCGTATGTCGGCGGAGGGGAAGCAGATCCGAGGCGGCGAAGGACGGCGTAGCAGGAACAGCTCCGGTGCGGTGGAGGGTGGCGAAGTTGGAGCGGCAGCGGTGAGGCGCAGGACGGTGTGGTTGAACTCGCTCGGGTACGGACGGCTCGGCCTCGGCTTCAACTACTAGCCGTGGAGGGCGTTGCGGTTGAGGTTGCGGTGGACGACGACGTCGGGGTATCGGCTCCGGCGTGATGGAGGAGGGCGGCGGCTGATGGGTGGGATGGGGTGGCGGACGGAGGACGCCGGGGTTTCGCGGCTGGTGGAGAGGTAGTTTTGGCGCCCACGGAGTACGAATGGGGAATCGGACGAGTGGGGGGAACCATGTTTCGGTCTGGGACGCGCTTGTTTTTGGCTTTTTTGAACAGAAGATGGGACGCGCTTGTTTGAAATTTGGGGAAAGTACAAACTTTGCCCCCCTCTTAAATTTCGGACCTACTGCGGGTCGGGGGTAGGATGGTAATCCCAGGTGTCCCAAATAGTGGGCGGGAGCGATTTCGGCCGCGCGCATGTGTGCTTAGGCGGCCATTGTGTATGAATATTTTTCGGATGCGGTTGCGTGGCGTCTAGATGAAGCTACAAACCTACCCCGGTTTAGACCTTTGGACGTCGGGCCGGTAGGTTTCACGGGTCGGAGTTATTAGAAAAGTAATTTCCTTGTACTACCAAACATTGGTCTCACGCGGTTTCGGGCGAGTAGAGGCTCTTTTGGCGCTTCGTTCGAAATTTTGAAACATAAGCATTCACGTTTAGAGTACTCTTGAACTATGAGGATTGACCTAAATAGACAACGTTATATTTGACCTTGTATGTTTGAAAACCTCATTAAATTATCC
>NC_057796.1:406103588-406106279 GCF_018294505.1 Triticum aestivum | reverse complement strand
AAGTTGAATTCAAATGTATGCTAGTTCATAGGTAGCTATTTATAATGTCCATTGTGTAACTTTCGTATGTATAATGTGCTTTACACACACAACATGAACTATACTCACGTTTATATTCGATTGCTAAAGCGATGCATTGTCTGGAGTTCAAAATACTAACTATGTGGATCAATTGTGTCGAATAATAACATAGACATGCTCAAATTCGATAGAATCTAGATGTCTGATGGATCAATGACCGCTCCTTACGCGAATTGCAAATATCATGATCCCATCCTAATATTTGGATACAATTTATATCTTTAATCAATGCGTAGAGCAGTCTTTTACGTGTAGTTTCACTCTCCATCGGTGGTCTCTCACACATGCTCACACACTCTCTCCCGAGGTGTCTTTCTCGCACACATGCTCTAGATATAACCCTCCCTCCCTCTCGTAACCATTTACAACTGTTTTCACTAACCTTTATCACAAGCACTCTTCCTCTCGCAAACATACACACGCACAATACTCATCGACCCTTTCTATATACATGGACCTGCCTACGTGTCTCATGTACGCACATGATCTTTACGCCTGTCTCTCACGCATTGTCTCACACCTCTCTTCCTAATCGACGAGTACGATTCTAGCAGAGCATTCTGTAGGATGCTCCTTAAAGTTAGGTTGGATGAATAGTAATATCAGAGATAAAGGGGTTACCTTAGTCCGAGAACCTAGGGTTACAAATCCTAGCCGGCTTTGTCAGTGGACACAGAGTCCTTCACAATTCTGCTATCTTTGTCTTGTACGACTAGTCATCCATGGGTCTTCCTAAATGCGTCATGGGCCGACCAATGTGGCGCAGGACGGAACCAAACGAAGGGCCTCACCTCGACCCACCGGACCTCACGCGGTGACACACCCTCTGCCCCCACGTCTCATTATCTTCTCACACCCACACATACCAACACAAACACCACACACACAGAAAATTTCTCCTGGTGCCTCTATTCCCTCCCCCCTTGCATATACACACTCAAGGGAATGGAATCTCTTGTCGTGACGTCATATTCGTCTCTCTCTCTAGACCACTCTCATTTCTCATGCTATCTCTCCCACGCCCCTCCCCCGT
Source organism: Triticum aestivum (assembly GCF_018294505.1). Taxonomy (NCBI): domain Eukaryota; kingdom Viridiplantae; phylum Streptophyta; class Magnoliopsida; order Poales; family Poaceae; genus Triticum; species Triticum aestivum. The sequence continues at coordinate 406,105,165 of NC_057796.1, read as the reverse complement.
CGGCCCCTCTATCCATGCCTCTCTCGAATACGTAATACACACACATACCTCTCTAGGCCCCGCCAAATGCATCAACTACACATTCACACATGTTACATCACGTACCCTATTGATCTAAAAAGCCCTCTCTTCACGTTTATTTCGCATACAACATTCCTTTTGAATAAAGTGTGGCCAAAAAATTATTTTAGAGTTTCTACATATATACAACATTACAAAGTTATATGGAGGAGTACGAACGCTAATTTGCATTGCATGGTGCCCACAATGATATTTATTCCGCACTGTGAATTTGTATATTTTTATACTATATACAAAGTTAGTCATAATAAAGAGAAACGAAGAGCATCTCTCTCTCCATCGCATACCCCCCCATACGCCCCTTTCACGTATGCACGCAAAACTATCTCCAGGTCCTCTAAAAGTAAGCCCCCAGAAAATTCACGCATGTTTCATCTTTCTCTCGCGATATATGCAATGACGATCATTGTATTTGAAGCGAAAGCACGATACGTACATTGGACTTCAGAATCCACTCATTACGGTCACCATTTATGTTTAGTGGTTATTATACAGTCACGGGCTCACCATACAACTCTGTATTTGCTCATGACATGACTAGTTGACCAGTTAAACGCTCCATGTGGCACCTCTAGTGTTGCATCACATTATCTCACTACCATCGTGCCCACCTGTCGACTTGTATCTACTCTACATCTACACTCTTATAAAATACATAAAATACACTCTTATAAAAAACAGAGTTGGTGATGATGGTGTGCCTGCCATCCTGCAATATAGGCCGTCCGATTTATATCTGACGGATAGGAAAGAAACTATGGCAATTTTGCAAAAAGGTACCCACACACCTCTCCACATTTGCAAATAACGCCTTCCCTCGTTCATCCTTTTCTCTCACAAGATAAACGTCATACAAATGCATCTTGATGTTACGTGCAACGCACGGGCATCTTGCTAGTAAGAATGAAAACAAACGACAAAAATATATTTGGACGGTGGTTCGAAGTCATGACCGTGGGCACAGCGGACAAGGTGGCCTTGTATTGGTATGCTAAGCCGTCTGTTTTAACACACAAGAGCTGGTGTGGTGATTATACACACACGCACGCATGCACACGAACTGCATCCACGCAACACTCACACAAACACATGCACCCACGCACGCACGCAACACTCACACGTACACACGCAGCCACGCACGCACACAACACTCACACGCACGCACGCAACACTCACACGCACACACGCACGCATGCATGCACACACCAGTACACCACACGACCAACACACACTCTCACGCTCAAGTGCTCAACCTACACGTGCATGCGCACACATCAGGCCCTGACAGACACATACACAACCAGGTGATTCCCGCGCACGGGTTGGAGCCTTGTCGCGCCTGCGTAAATTTGTGTTTATCTGACCTTTTGCCTATGCGAACTGACAGGTGGGACCCACAAGGAACATGGTCAATTTAACTAGTCAACATGGCGCCACGCAGACTATTTGGCCGGTCAACAGAGTGCAATCCGATGCTGAACTGTGAGCAAGTGACC
>NC_057796.1:406096508-406103389 GCF_018294505.1 Triticum aestivum | reverse complement strand
TACACTCTAACACAATAAATCATATGTGTTTTTAGTTTTACTAGATATCATATTGTTACTTATAATTATTCAGTTTGCATACATTAAAATTGCCTTTGAAATGTATGGCCAGTATCATCTACCGCGCGGGAAAAATCCCGCCCTTTCCTGTTTAATCGGGTTTGTATCGATGGATCGTGCGAAACAGCAAAACTATAGTACTATACAGTACTACAAGTGACAGTTCACTGGGCCGTCGTGTCGTCTACTCCTCCGTCGTAAGAGTGGAGCGCTCGCTTTCATAAATCTTCTAGTCCCTTTCGCCGACATGTGGGACATCAAGCTACCGGGTCCATGTGCCATACCGGAATACAGTGCAGAGCAGCCGGGGTGAAGCACCCCAGTCATGGCGCCGGCGTAGTAATGAGCAATGAGGCGTCAAATCACAAAGTTGCACCTTTCCCGCAGTTAAGTTGGAGGGACGAAGCAACCATCACATCATTTCACTCGTTGTTGAATCCGCTTCTCCCTCATCCTCTTCAACTTAACCACGTGTTGCTTCTGCCGTTGTTCTGCCTCATGTGGGACGCGGATCGGCTTGGTAAAGCACTGACACGTGGGACCTCATGTTAGCAAACCGCCAGGACAACGTCCTCCGAAAATAAGAAGCCTAATCCTAGACTTACAAAGGGCTACGTAGCTACTACATATACTTTCCATCTAATCTATATATGCCCCCCTGATTTTCAGGTGGGTGGGCCTAATCCTCTCCTTTAATCCAATCAAATAGTCCCACATCACATCAGTTCGTAACTTTACGTAAACCATTACGTGGATGTAGCATTGCTCAAATAAGAAACCTCCCCCGCCATCCGCGCGGCAAAATCACCTCCTTTTTACTAATCTTGATTCTATAATTTTTTAGATCAATATAATTGAGATTTGTATAGATAGCACACAAGAGCAAAACCAAGTGGTACGGTTAAGGGCATCCACAATGTGTAGCCAAATGTGAAAATAGCTTTTGGCATCGTGGGAACCATTGTGGACGGTGTTGCCAAAGCCAAAAAGATGGAACCGAAGCTCCCTGATTGATTGATTGAAGGAATAGAAAAATGCAACGTCTCTCCTCTTTCTCCATGCTTGGACGCATGTAGTACAGTATAGAGCACAGAGTCTACTCCCCTGTCCCTTCTATCACAAATCACAAAGCAGTGAGGCGTCAAATCACAAAAGCACAGACGAAGCAACCATCATTTCACTCTTCGCTGACTCCGCTTCTCCATCGTCTTCTTTGAGAAACCATCTCACCGCACTAGTACTCCTAGTAGTACTAGTAAAGGACTTCCTGGATGCAAATAAGGCGGTTGTCTCGGCTTGCAGGCGGCACTTGCGAACAACTTACCGTGGTCTCCCTCAATGGTGTTCTCCGTCGAACGCACTTCGCCAAATCACCAAAAAAAAGATATCGTCGACGTCACCGCAATGGGGAAGGAAGTCAAATATAGTTACTACCTCCATTTTTTTGTACACAAGGCCAGTATATCAAAATTACAATTTGCAAAGGGCCACTAACACTAATCGAGGCAAAATTGATGGGGTTAGCAACCAAGGACATTAATATCCCCTGCATGCATGCGGAAGTGAGAAGGTTGGTTTGCATGGCGCTGCATTAATCAAGCGATGTGGAGTGAGATGGTTAGCTCTTTGGTCTTTGAAAAAAAAATACGCATTAATTGACACGTGAAACGAGGATTTGTATCGATTAAATCCCGCAAAGGAAAAACCCGCCTTTCTTTTTTAACACTAGTACTCCTAGTACGTACGTACTTATCCTGTTTGGGTCTAGGCCTTGCATTGACAAACTTCGCCACACATTTTTGCCAAGCTTGCCTAAAGTTTTCAAAATGAGAAGGAGGTACACTTGCGCACGGCTGTCGCGGTCGCACCGCACCCTCACACGGTCGCTCCTGCACGCCGCGGTCGCACCGCACCCTCACACAGTCACTCTTGCACGCCGCAAACCCAACCAAGGGAACGCACCCTCACTAACACGTGTTGTCGCATGTGAACAAACCAAACTCAGCCATCCTATCGCTGACACATAATTTTCGTTCATAGAGTATGTTTATCCAACCGCATGTTGGGGAGTATCCGTATGGCCCGTGCGGTGGTCTGTTGGGGAAGAAGAAGAGGTGAGGAAGAAGGAAAGAAGGGTTAGGAGACGTAGGATATTCATCCAACCGCCTGAAATGGTAGACTGACCCAAGTCTGGCTACTTGCATAACAAATATATGTTTTTACACAGCAAAAGATCCATAAAAACAACAACATAAAGAAAAACTATCACTGCTCGCGGAAAGAGACGGCCTCATCGTCTTTGGCTGCCGGCGCGAACCAGCCGTCGCTGCCGACGTGTGTCTCCGCACCGTGGTTGTCCTCGGCCTCCAGCTACTCGTTCAAGCGGAGCGTGCGGGCGCTCTACACAGACGAGAGCACAGCCCGGTTCAAGTCGAGGACGTCCGGTTCCGCCTGCAGGAGGGCCTCGATGGCAGCGGCATCCGCGCGCTCCGCGTCGAGTCGAGCCTCCGCCGCCCGGTTCAGGTCCAGGACGTCCGGTTCCGCCTGCAGGAGGGCGTCGATGAGAGCGGCATTCGCGCGCTCTGCGTCGAGTCGAGCCTCTGCCGCTCGGTTCAAGTCCAGGACGTCCGGTTCCGCCTGCAGGAGGGCCTCGATGGCAGCGGCATCCGCGCACTCCGCCTCAAGTTGAGCCTCCGCCGCTCGGTTCACATCCACGACATCCAGTTCCGCCTGCAGGAGAGCCTCGATGGCAGCGGCATGCGCGTGCTCCGCGTCGAGTTGAGCCTCTGCCTCCCGGTCCTCCTTTAGTATCGCCATGTTGAACCGCTGGTCCGCCTGCACCATGGGGGACTCGGACGCCGGCACGAAGTCGACGTCCATCGTCTCATACCCATCGGGGGCCTTCTGCGCCGCGACCTCCGCCATGAACATTGGATCGGCTTCCTCCTCCTCGTACCTTGGCTCCAGAGAACTCGGGGATTGGCCCGCCGCAAAGCGAGCTTGGGAACGGAGGTCTGTGGCGCCGACTGCCGCCGCGATTTCTGCGCAGTGCTCCGGCGTCAGCGTCTTGTAGTAAGTGATCTTGCGGCGCACCATGGCTTTCCGGCGAACTAGGGGACGCTTGATGCGGGCTAGGGGATCGAAAGGTGGGGGAATGGGCTGGAGATTTGGTGTGGTTTTAGGGCAGTGGCTAGCGTAGACCGAGCAGCGAAGGTTCTGGTGTGAATAGTGGTTCCGGTGACGACCGGTCAATCGGTTTTGACTGTACATCGCTCTTGTCGCGTTCGCGTTGCAGCCCGGCACGCTGGACCCTCCACGTCACTCACCGAATGGAACGCGCTTCGTCTTGCGTTTTCGCTCGCTTGTGGGACCACAGTTGAGAGCAAACCGACGTCCCTCCCCCTCCCCCACGCGCGTCATTTATTATACCACCACTCCCTCCATTTTATGCGGAGTAAATAAAAATAGAGGGAGTATACTACGGATGAGGATCCCCTGACGTGGCCGAACCCATTGAGTAACTGACATGCGGGGCCTAGCAAGCATGGGGTCCGCCAGTAAGTGACCGAAAGGGAGGGTAAGGCAGGGATACCTACGTCAGAGGATCCACTTCCACTATACTACTTTGACCAAATGTTAGAGTAATAATATATGACATGCAACTTACACAAATGTTAGAGTAATAATATATGACATGCAACTTACACAAAGCATACAGGGTCTAATGCGTTTTTCGAGGCTAACTTTGACCAAATGTTAGAGTAATAATATATGACATGCAACTTACACAAAGCATATGGTCAAATTCGTATGTGAAAGGAGTTTCCAATGATATAATTTTCACATTATACATCTCATGTACTATTAATCTTGTCAATAGTCAAATTGGAAACCATCTCGAGTACAAATCTAGGAGTACGTACGAATCTAACAATATTGATTGGGCGTTGTTGAATGTTGATACCTTTTTTTATCAAAGTAGAGATACTTTGACTACACATAAAACTTATATGTAAACTAGAAAGGATAGGGGGAGTATATTGTACGTTCAAAAACGAAACGAACATTGAATACCCTTTATATATGATTTGCGGATGCTATGATCACCGGTTCAAACTTTTGAATCCGCCTTAGGTATCACGTGCCCCCACTCGTTCCCTCTCGATTTCATCTCGGGGTCCGGAGATCTATTGAAAGAGGACTAGGGTGGGTACATGCGAATGATACTCGGCGGAATGTTCAAATGAGGCATGCGGGAGGATGGACTCGACTGGAGGGCGACATGATCGATGGAGAAGAGGGTTGGAGAGGAATGAGAAATAAGCAAACGCCACATGATTATACTTGAACGGCTCAAATAAACAATAAGTTGTCTCGCTTGGCCTACATAGTGAAAGGCCTAATGCGCAACGCGGAGCACTGACGCTCGAATGTGGCCGGGAAAACAGGGAAACCGACATGTGGGGCACACCCATCAGGACGCCGCAGCGCAGACTAGTCCAATGGAGGAGCTGGCCCACGACCTCCTCGCCACCGACAACCGTTCATGTGGGTCGTTGGGGCCAACAACGGGGCGCAGCTCCAGCACCGCCTCTGGACACGGCGACCGCGGTGAGCGACACGCTCATATCATCGCTAGACACGGTCGGTTTCAGTGTGCCGAGGGTGGCGTTAGTGCTGTGGCACGACCAACGGTATGTTTGGTTGTGCCCAAGGTTGCCCCATCAAAGCATTGGGTAGCCAAAATTTTGGCTGAGGTGTTGGTTGCCCATGATTTGGCCGACATTGGCAAGAAAAATGAACTAGAGTTGGCTAGAGTTCATTGGCATGCCAAAGAAATGGCAACCATCCAAACAAAGACCAATCTTTGGGTCATGACCAAAATTTTGGTTGAGGTATTGGTTGCCCATGATTTGGCCGACATTGGCAAGAAAAATGAACTAGAGGTTGCTAGAGTTCATTGGCATGCCAAAAAAATGGCAACCATCCAAACAAAGACCAATCTTTGGGTCATGACCAAAATTTTGGTAAGGTGCACTTTGGCCACAATCCAAACACACCCCAACACCCGGCTCGTCGAGGATGCACGGGACGCCGCGACGCGTCCGCGGAGTGGTGTAGCGCGGCCAACTGTATCCTCTGGACCTGAGACCATGCCGGGTCGTCTTGCTTTTTCAATGACATGCGGGGATCGCATGTGAGCAAAGGGCATCTCCAACGTTGCCACGACCGCAGCTGACTACCCTGGCACACCAAAACCCTCGTCCCTCGCACCGTCGCATGGTGCATTCCCAGCTGGCGCCAGCTCCCGCATTCATGTCGTCCGTTCGTATGTCGTCGTTAAGAGGCTCGGTGCCCGAGGAACCAACTCCGGCGACTTAATGACGCACCCGGACACTTGGCCTCACCGGAATGCGCTACTTAAAGCGGCAACGCCCAGCTAACCTCCACACCATAGCGCATCGCCCTCCTACCTGGCACCACATCCGCCATGACCTCAAGTGCGAACACTCTGCGGGAGAGCTTGTCTTCGGGGATGAAGCTTGAGGTCGCCGCCCTCGCTCAAGTCGCCTCTCGCGACGCAATAGCGGCGTAGCCGGACGCGGACGCGACCGCACAAGCGGTGGTCACGCTGGCGGCCGACGACGGGAGCACCGTCAGCCACGCGTCCTACTTGCCGCCGTCCAACGTCCGGCACCGCCGAGGTCGGGGACTCCTCCAAGGATGAGTAGGGCATGGGAGGCGGCAGGGCATGGTGTGCCAACTGGCCGGTCCGTATCCCGTGTTCTATTCTTCCTCGCCGGAGACCGCACCTTCACTTCACGGGTCTTGAACCCCGCCCCCGTACATAGAGATCGCAGATGGAGGACGTCGGCCGCCACCATAGAATAGGTTTAGGGTCGGGTTTCTTTTATTTTTCTGTCCTATAAAAGTTTAAAATGTAATGAAAATCTGCCGTGTTTGCATTAATCTCGGCCGGTGTATATGAACTTTCACAATAATATACATATTGTAGGAGTACTAGCAAGATGCCCGTGCATTGCACGGAAGATCAAGATCTAGTGGGAGAAAAGGATGAACGAGGGAAAGCCTTATCTGCAAATGTGGAGAGGAGTGCGGGTAAATTGTCATAGTTTCCTTCCTATCCGTTAGATATAGATCGGACGGCCTATATTGCAGGATGACAGGCACACCATCATCACCAACTCTGCTTTTTATTGAACCGAGACAAATCTAACATGCGAAGTAAAATAAACACATAGGGTCTATACATACACAAATTATCTTAGGCACTCCAATAGTACGTCCACTACACATTCACGCATTTCACATCTTTCTACATCTATGGGAACCTATGAAAGGGTTAACGTAAATTGCCTCTCTCTCTCCTCCCCTGATTTTCATGGTGGTGGGCCCCTCCCACCCCCCAATCTACAATCAACAGCTCACACGTTTCACATTACGTTAATTACGTAACTGGGGTTACGTAGGTGTAGCATTACTCGTCCTAAAAAACCCAACTAAGCCAACCTCCCAGCATATCGCGCGGGAAAAGACCCGGCCGCGCCGTTTTAGTCGGGATTACCGGATTACTAGTAGTAGTATCGATGGATCGCGCGAAGCAACAATTTTTTTTGAGGGGGCGAAGCACCTAGTTTAAAAGGAAAAAAGGCGGTACACTCACAGCACTCCTGTCGCGGTCGCATTGCACCCCACACACGTTCGGTCCTGCACACGGCTCACGCAAACGGAACGCGCTTTGGCTTGCCTCTTCACTGACACATGGGCTGCACTTGGAGAAACCGACCATGGGCCAAACT